>NC_092504.1:100730204-101036414 GCF_047511675.1 Marmota flaviventris
AGAAAGAATTAGTCAACAGAATAAATGGAAAGAGACAGGAGGAAACAAGAATAAATAGACGTTGTGATTATATCCCACAAGACATGCTCCATCACATGACAACTCCATTGGGAACAAAGAGGAGAGAATTGAAGGAAATCCATCCTTATGTAGCAGAGACATTCGAGGAGGTAGTAATAGGATTACTAGTGAATTTTATTTTTCTTTTCTCTCTTTATGATTTTATAAAAAGCAGCGAGATTTCATTTATTTAGTCTTTTAACCAAATGGGATTTGCAGATTGCAAATCTTTCTTGGGGCCTTCCATCATATGAATGGCCTCATTTTAGTTAAATATACAAACCTCTCTTGGAGAGATGGAATGGTTCTTGTATAAAAACTATTGCATTCCTAAAAAAAAATAACATGCATAGACAAATAATAGTTTGTTTCTTAACACTGCAATATAATACATTAAAAATCATTTTCAACAGTCATATTTTTGAAAAATTTCAAGTTGCATTTAACCACAAATGAAAAATTTCAGTATGTTAATAGGGTATATAATTGATTTGGGAACTTTAGAGTTGGGCACTGGAGAAGAGAGGTTATCAGCACATGTATGGAGTTAATGCTTCGTATGTTCTCATTTATGTTTTCTAAAAGATTTTATCTACTTACAATATTTTATGTATTCCTTACCTTTTTTTGGCTCATAAAATCATCACATACTTTTATAAATTTACTATAAACATATGTATCATTTTATAATATCATCAGCTGCTTTTCAGAGAAAATTTTTCAATACATTTTCCTATAATAAATCTTTAAAACTTTTTGTTGTTCTTACGTATGTTTCAGTGCATAAAGTTGATAATAAAAATGACTTAATTCAAGAAGTGAGCTATAATTTTTCTCATTTGTAAAAATGTCCAATCTCCTTCAAAGGAGTGCGGGGATTTAATTAATTACTTGACCCTATGAGGATTTAAAGCTAGATTAGTGTGAAGATTTTTCTGTTACTGTTTCTCCTGTCACCAGAAAAACAGAGCAGGGAATTAACTTTTACTCTGCCTTCATAGATAAAGAAAAATCCTTTTAAATGTAAATAAATATTAAGAGAGATAATCTGAAATTTTGGTGATGACAGATATGCAATCAAATGTTCTGAGAGAAAAGGTGCAGAGAAATTATCTTTTTTATACCGTTGTCATGAATCAGATGGAATCTGATAGTTAAAACAAAAATATTGGGGCTGAGGTTATGGCTCAGCAGTAGAGCATTCACCTAGTATGCACAAGGCCCTGGGTTTGATCCTCAGCATCACATAAAGAAAATAAATAAATAAATAAATAAAATAAAGGTATTGTGTTCAACTATAACTAAAAAATAAATATTTAAAAAAATAGAAATATTGAAATGAAGTAGCAAAAATTAAGACGTATATTATAAACTGATATGTGTCATATCAGATCTATAAGACATATTATAAAACATGTTACAAGCTTAAGCAGATACGTGTGTGCGTGCGTGTGTGTGTGTGTGTGTGTACATACAGGGGACAGGGAGGACCTAGAATGTGGTGCGAAGAATGGTTCCAAAACTCTGTCCCTTGTATTCAAGTTGAATACATATTCCTCTTGAATGTGGGCAAGACCTATGAGTATGAGGGAATGTCCCTTTCTTAATTTGGTTACATTACATTACCATGTCAGGCTGAAAAGACAAGTTCTCCATTCTCTCATTGACTTTAAAGAAGTGAGTTTTCATGTCAGGAGAAGGCCAAGCAGCTAGGACAAGAGGGCAGCCTCTAGGATCAGAGAGTGACCCCAGAGCTGTCTTCACTTCTGCAGGCTCTCTCAGGAAGTGTGTTACTTTGTTGTGGTGGTGGTGGTTGATTTTCCCAGTTTCTAGAGGCCACTCCCATTCGTTGGCTAACTTTTCTTTTCTCTCTCTTCAAAGCTAGCAAGTGTGGATCAAGTTCTTCTCACAACAAATCACTCACCTCATCTAACAACCTCCTCTATATTTAAAAACCCTTGTTACTTCACTGTAGCCAACAGATAATCCAGGGAAACTTTACTATTTTGAGGTCAGATGATTAGCAACTTGAGTTGTACCTGCTAATTTAATTTCTGTTTGCCATGTAATATAGCATATTCACAAATTCCAGAGACTAGGGTGTGGTAGGCTGGTTGGGGAGCCATTATTTTGACTATCAAACAGTTCAAACAAAAATGGATATAAGGATAATTTTAAAAAATGACAACACAGATATTTCCATTTTAGAGATTTATTCCAAAATCTTTGTTTGGTTTTGGTACTGGGGATTGAACTTACGGGCATTTTTACATTGAGCCACAAACATCCCCAGTTCTTTTATTTTTTATTTTGAGATAGTATCTTGTTTATTTGTGTAGGGCCTCACTAAGTTGCTGAGTCTGAACTCAAATCCTCCTTCCCCAGCCTCATGAGTTGCTGGGATCACTAACAAGCACCACTGCACCCAACCTATTCTAAAGTCTTAATTAAACTGCCAGGATGAATATTTAGAAAGTTTTCTAAGACATTAAAACATTATAAAACTATACTTTCTTCATGTTTTTCTATGTCAATTCTCCCATGTTGCATATTTTTTCAAAATAAGTTAATCCAATATTAGAACCAAAAATATTGCTATATTTTTAAACAGTATTCAAATATATTCAAAATTCAAAGAGTATTTAATATTATTCCTTTAACTATTTTATACTTTACCAATAGAACAAAAAGCCTCTCCTTATTACTAATCAGGTATATTGACAGGTTCATATTTTATTAAAGGCTTCCTTTCTTTTCAATGAAAATTGATCAGTGTTATAATGATATAACAAGATTATCACTTAGCTCTAGACTGAATGAAAAGCCAAATATAATATTAATGTGGATCCTTTGAGATAAAATATTTATGAGTAAAGAGAAGGAATAAAGTGTACTATCTTTCTTTATTTTTCCAAGCACCTGCTCCAATTAAAAATAAATGCAGATAAATCCTGTATAAAATTAACACTAATGATATTCATTATTTACTGTAGTATAGATCCATTGTTTGTAGAATTTGGAGGAAATTCTGCTTTATTTTCATTATTGAATACATATTCATTGTCTCTTGGAAAAATTGTTTGTTTGTCTGTCTCTGTTTACCAGTTTATGCTCACAATATATTATTCTCTACTTCAGAGAATGTTCCATAATAAACATGTCCATGAATTAAGCAGAGAAATTCCTTTGTGAAAATAAATTGTATGGTAACTTTTAACTTTAAGCAAGGAAAAGTGATTATTATCTCAAGGAAAAAAATACATACAATCAGCTAACTTAATTCTTGTGTTCTCAGTCACAGGCAAACAATTAGGATGCATCAAACTTTGGTGGATATGTAATACATAATATCTAAAATATTTCAGATAAATAAATTTGACTTAAGACTGTATACTTCAAACTTGGTGAGAGGGGGAGAAAAATTTATATGAGATTCATTATAATTTAAAATATATACATACTATCTCAGGGGAAGATAAATATATACTCTAAGACTGACCTGATCATTATAATAAATGCTCTAGTTTACAATCTCTGAAAAATGTGACTTTTTAGTTAGTTTTCATGTTTCTTGTCTTTTCTGATTATTATATGTGTTATGTCTTTTTGTTTTATTAATGCATATTTAGAATTCAAAAATACCTAACAGACTACATCAAAGGCCCTTAAATCTATAGTATGGCCAGACTGAATAATGTGGCATGGGGTTATAGTTCTTAGAGAAATTACTGCCATAGCCTCTGTTTTGTTCAACAGTTACCAGGTTTTGGAATAGTATATTAAGGATGGCAAAGCCAGTAAGCAAGATTGCTACCGTTACTCCCCTGTCAGTGTGGATGGAGTTATCAGTGAAGTAAAGGACAAATATTCTTTCAAAATTCTCCTGCTACTATCAACATACAAAAATTAGTATTATCTACATATGCTGATAATGAACTATCTGAAAAAGAAATCAAGAAAGCAATCCAATTTATAGTAGTATGTTCAAAAAAGTAGTACTTAGGAATCAATTTAGCCACAGAAATAAAGGATCTGCAAACAGATAAGTTACAAAACATCAATGAAAAAAATTGAAGGTACAAATACATGGGAAAAAGTTCATGTTCATGCATTGAAAGAATTAACATTGCTAACATGTTTACAATCTACATATCCAATGCAATCCCTATCAAAATTCCAAGGATTTTTCACAAAAATAGGAAAATTATTCCTATAACTCATATGAAAACATAAAAAAACCTCAAATAGCCAAAACAAAGCTGAGCAAAAAAGAACAAAGCTTGAGGCATCACATTCTTTGATCTCAAAATCTACCTCAAAGTTATAGTTATCAAAAGAGTATATTAATAGCCTAAAAAAGGACATAGACCAATGGAACAGAATAGAGATCCCTAAAATAAACTCAAGTACATACAGAAAAATAAATTTGATAAGGATGCCAATAATAACATATCACAGGGAGGGAAAGTTTCTTCAACCAAATGGTGATGATAATTATGAATTACCTCATGGCAAAGAATGAAATTGGACCTTTTTAATGACCATAGAAAAAACTAACTCAAAATGGAATCAACAAAAGACTGAAAATTATAAAACTCTTGGGAGAAAATATAGGGGAAAAGCCTCTTAACTTTGGTATTGGCAATGATTTGTTGGATAGGATACCAAAAATACAGTAGACAAAAGCAAAAATAAGCAAGTAAAAAAATATCAAGTTTAAAAAAAACTTTCGCACAGCAAAGGAAATAAACAGCAAAATGGAAAGTCAGCCTTTGGAGTGGGAAAATTTTTTGTGAACCATAAGTATGATAAGATGTTAATATCCAAAATATATAAGGAACTCAAAGCTGAACAGAAAAAAAGCAAGCAAAAAAAAAAAAAAAACAGCAAAAACAAAACAAATAGCTCAATCAAAAAAATACAAAAAAAAAGCAGCATGAGCAATTCTCCAAAGAATGTAGGTAAGAATACAGAATAGGGAAACATATATTTTTTTTTTAAAAAAAAAAGGTAGATTTCCAGCCACTGTGGAAAATAATATGGAGTTTCCAAAAGAAATTTATATATATAAATTTCATATATATATATATATATATATATATATATATATATATATATATACACACACACACACACACACACACACACATAGCATAAACTATGCTTAATGTTTGCTATGGACTGAATTATGTCCCTCCCTCCAAAATTTGTATGTTGGAGATTTTACCACCAATGTTACTATGTTTGGAGATAGGGCTTATAAGGAGGTAAGGAGGTATTTACGGTAAAATTGGGTGTTCTGATAAGATTAGTGTCCTTATAAGAAGAGATGCCAGAGATTTCACTCACTCATTGTCCATGTGCTGTCAGAAGAATAGCAATGTTGAAGACACAGCAAGGGAGCAGTCATCTGAAAGCAAAAAAGAGAGCCCTCACCAGAAACTGAAACTTGCCGGAACTTGATCTGAGACCTCTAGCTTCAGACCATGAGGCATAAATTTACATTGTTTAATCTGCTCAGTCTGTAATATTTGTTATGACAGCCCAAGTACATTAATTGAGGTCCTCCACCTCATGCATACTATTTTCCTTTTGCAGATGAGATTAAGCTATTTCTTCTTATTATTTTGCTACTCAGATTATATATGCCTATTTTGAAGTATTTTTTAATTGAAGTCACTGTTTAATTCCATTTTGGACAATATTTTCGTATCACCACTCTATGGGACTTTTCCATTTCTTGGAATTTCCCAGAGATTATTTGGCAGGGCACAGTGGTGCAGGCCTGTAATCCCAGCAGCTCATGAGGCTAAAACAGGAGGATCGTGATTTCAAAGCCAGCCTCAGCAATGCTGAGGCACTAAGGAACTCAGTGAGACCCTGTCTCTAAATAAAATACAAAATAGTGCTGGGTATGTGGTTCAGTGGTCAAGTCCCCCTAAATTTAATCCCGGTACCCCCCCCCCCCCCCCGCAAACAAAAAAAACAACTACTTGCTTCTTATTCCCTGGGATTTCCCTAGTGCCATATAGGCATAGTAGGTCATTAAAAGATAAATCAATGGATGAAAAAGGAGCATGATTCTTCACCCCTTTCCTGTTATCTAGGCTGATGGTCTCACCCTATCAGACTCTATATATTGTCTGTCCATTATACAAACCCCATGAGACCCCAACAACTGAGTTTCAGAATTTACATAATAAAGATAGTAGCACTAACTGTGCATCCTAGAAACAAGAGGCTTTGTTGTCCAAAATTTGGAACAGAAATCTTCACAGCAGGGCTCCAGGATGGCATACCTTGTTCCAGATTGCAGAAAACTTGCATATTTGGTATCTTCACCGAGTTTTATGATAATACATTCAGAAAAAGTGTACACAGTGATTGACTTTGTAAAACTGTAGTTTGGGTGAAGACCATAGACATACAGAGACACACCCCCCATTACCCATCATAAAATAATATTTTTTTAAAGAGAGAGAGAGAAATTTAATATGTATTTTTTAGTTTTTCGGCGGACACAACATCTTTGTTTGTATGTGGTGCTGAGGATGGAACCCTCACACATGCCAGGCGAGCGCGCTACCGCTTGAGCCACATCCCCAGCTCCATAAAATAATATTTGATCAGTCTAAGGAGATATGTTAACAAGACTCTAGACCAACACATTTAATGGTATAGAATCAATGCTAAATATACCAAATTAAGACAGAAGCTCTTACTCAAAGTGTGTGTGTATGTGTGTGTGTGTTGCTTATTATAAGTCTATTGTTTATTGATAAGCAGATGAAGAATTTAACTATTAAATTGAGAAAATTGGTAAAACACATAAATGTATTCTAAGAGTTTAAATAAGTATATAAAGGAAAAACTCCCTACTTTTATCTTTATTAATGAAATGGTTTTATTTATTTCACTGTTTTCAAATCCATGTTTTGCCAGTAACAATAAAAATGAATATGAAATATTGTATTTGTTTAATTTTCAGATTAGATGTACTTGGGTATTTATAATCCAGGAGTTTTTCACTGACATAGGGAGAAGTTCATTTGTGTATGTGTGTGTGTGTGTGTGTGTGTATATATATATATATATATATATGTATATATATATATATATATATATATGAAAGGAGAGTACTTCACATGTTATTGACCTGATGTCTTCCTGCTAATATCCTCATCAGCAGGGAAAAATAAGGAACTAATGTTATACATCCTAACATTTAAAGAAGGGAAGAGGAACTTACAGCAAACAGGATCACAATACAGTTTTATACATGAGAATATAGACAAAAGTAGAAGAAAGGGGCAAAATTAATTAGGTTGCTTCCTAGTTCTATCATCATTTGGGGGTTACAGAGATCTGCCGTGAGTGTGCAATATAGAGAGAACTCAGTCTTAAGCATACATATGTCTGCAGCAAAATGAGTGTGGAGAGAGAAGCACTGGGTAGGGGAGAAACATCATTTATTCACCAAAACAACAAATATTTCTTTTGTAATTCTTAGATGTCATTGACTGTTACAAAACTGGGCTGTTCAATACTGTTTGAGTCAAGTCATGTTTAAATTTAAATTCACTTCAAATGAAAATTCACTTTCTCTGTGTACTCTTTGAATTTAAAGAGATAAGTAGTCATATGTAGGTAGCTTGGTTCAGAGCCATGGATAATTCTGAGATTAAATAGTACAAAGTGTGAGAAAATGTACATGTTCTCAATAATTCCATGGTCAGTGGCTAACAATACAGGGTCACATTAAGAAAGGGCAATTGGAAGCCACCTGTTTGCTAAATGAATTTCTATTGAAGTCATATGCAATCAGAGCACACTTTGATTCAGAGGATGTTGCCAGGCATGGTGGCAAGCATCTGTAATCTCAGCAACCTGGGAGGATGAGACAAGAGAATTCCAAGTTCAAGGCCAGCTTCAGCAATTTAGTGAGACCCTCATAATTTAGTGAGAACCTGTCTCAAATTTTAAAAACTGAGAGAATTGCTCAGTGTTAAAGCAGCCCAATGTTAAAGCAGTTCTGGGTTTAATTCCTAGCACCCCTACACACACACACACACACACACAAACACACACACATACACGAGAGAAGAGGCTATAGTTTATATCTGGAATTCCCCGCCCCCCAAATATTCATATATTGAAGGCTTGATCACCCTCCAGTAATGTTCAGAAGTGCGGCAATTGGGAATTGATTTGATTATGAGGGCACTAATCTTGTCAATGGATTAGTGCATTGATGAGTTCATTGCTAAATAGACTATTGTGAAGTGATATAAACTATAGGAGGTGGGAACCTGTTGAAGGGAGTGGGTCCTTGGGGTTGTGCCCTTGGGAGCTACATCTTATCCCAGGCCCCTATTTTTATTTGCTTCTTGTCTGCCATTAGGTGGGAAGCTTTTCTTCACCACACCCTTCCTGACATGATGTTTAGTCTTATCACAGGCCCGGAATCAATTCCCCAAGTGACCACAGAATAAAATCTCTGAGACCATGAACCAAAATAAGTATTTCCTGTACTCAATGGTTTTCCTCATATATTCTGTCACCGTGACAAAAACCCTAACAGGAAATTGGTACCAAATATGGGTTCATTTCTATGACTATACCTGACGTTGGTTCAGATACCTTTGGAACATGTTGTGGAAAAGACCTGGAAAGGTTTGGCGATGCATGCTAGAGAAGCACTAGAATACTGTAAGCTTAACGGACAAGTATGTGAGCACAGAAGACCAGAATGCTGATAGGAATGTGAAGAGTAAAGCCTGTGCTGATTAAGTTTCAGGTGGGAATGAGGACTTTATTTTGGACTGGAGGCCACACAGGTAACATTCTGGAAAAGATCGCATTTACATTTCACCCATGTCCTGAGACTTTCTGTGAGGCTGATTTTAAAGGGATAGACTTATTTACCTGGAAAAAGAATTTTAGGACACAGCATTTAGGTGGTAGCATGTATATTACTGGCAGCTTTTACCCAGACTTACAGTGAAATCAAGAAGCAAAAAGCAAACTGAGAAGTTGTGAAACACCTGCAGAAAAATCCATGTAAAAATAAGACCAAGGAAGATACGGCTGCTAAATGGATTAATGCCACTAAAAAGAAACCAAGTCCTTTATTCCTGGACAACAGAAAAGATGCCTTAATGGCATCTCAGGAATTAGCTAGACATAACCCATCACAGTTCAGTGGTGAAAAGGTATAACTTTGCTTGAAAGACTTTGAGAAGAGAGCACCAAGGTACCCTGCTGGCACAAGGCCACCTATGAATTTGTTTCCCTGGGAATCATTTTCTTATGTTCACCTATCTGGGAACTCAAAGGCCTCTGAAGGTATGCATTAAGGGGACCCCTGTCTACTGTTTGACCTGTTGGAAGACGTTGGTGTCATCTACATGATGCTGGTTTTTCAAGTACATACAATGCAGCAGTTATGGGGTCACTGAGGCTTCCACAAAGATGGCTGGGAGGCCAGGCAATGTGTGGCAGGTTGAAATCCCTGTGGTCTGAACAGACCATGCATGACACTGTGAGAGTGAATCCAAAGCTGAAATGGAGACCCTAGGAAATTAGAGAGGCTAGGAATATGGAACATCTGCCAAAAAAAGTTGCAGGCAGTGAACGCAGCGAGCTCAAGAGAGAGGTCATATGGGCTCCAACCAGCAAGACCGTAAAAGTGGGGTTTCCCAAGCTCTTTGGAGTTAACATCTCACCACGACATGCCCTTGATGCTGGATGTGGAGCTAGAGAACATAATGTTTGCCCTGCTGAATTTCCATCTTCCATTGGTCTTATCCCTTCTCTCTATACTACTATATATACTGTGTCTTTGTATGTTGGAAACATGCATTTTTATTGTTATTTTTACAGGGGCTGACAGCTAAGCATTTTCTTGGTTCTGAGAGGAGATTTTGGACTTGTACTTTGGGGAAATGTTGGAACTGTAGAGAATTTGGGGACTCTTGATGATGGACTAAATCCATTTTGCATTGTAAAATGGATATGAGCCTTTGGGAGCCAGGGGTGGAATATTGTGATTTATATCTGGAATGTTCCCACAGTGCTTGTGTGTTAAAAGCTTGGAATCTTCCAGCAATGTTCAGGAATGGGGATGTGATTATTTCATGAGGGCACTAACTTCATCATAGATCAATTCAGTGGTGAGTTCATAGATGGATTCACTATTGAGAGGTGATGGAAACTGTAGGAGGTAGGATTTAATTGAAGGGAGTGTCATGTGCCCTTGAGTATGACATCTTGTCCCTGCCCACCCCTCTTTGCCTCTCTATTTTCCAGTCACTATGAGATGAGCAGCTCTCTTCCACCATACTCTTTCTGCCATGATGCTCTGCCTCACCATAGGTCCACAGCAATGGAGTACATTAGCAATGGACTGAAATCTTTTCTCTTTTAAGTTATTTTTGTCAGATATTTTGTCATAGTGATGAAAATATGACTAACACAGAAGAGAAATACCAAATGGAACATTTTATGAAGGTTATATTAACCACAGACCTGATTTAGTTTCCAAAAGCAGCAGAGGTCAAGGTTACTGCAGAAGCGTCCAATGTTGGTGATACAAGCCCTGGATGAGCAACAATTATATCATTCTTTCATGTGTTCTGGACATTGTTCTAAAGTACTTACCCTCCAAGCCTATTTCTCTGATCTATCCAAAGATTCTGTGAGCTGCTTAAAATACTTTATGATGTCACAATTATTCTTGAGCCCCTGGAGTTGATTTCTGTTGTCTTTAATAAATATCTTTGACTAACATTGTACATTTTTACAGGTAGAGGATCCGCCAATTCCAGTAATGCTAAACAAGGTCATTAATCAAAAAAAAAAGGGGGGAAGACATACAATTTAAAGAACAGCCCTTTTGAGAAAATCATAGTTGAAATTTTCCTCCAACTAAATTAGGTTTTAAATTTTTGAATGGGAAACATTTAGAAGAAGGGCCTGTAGAAACATAATAGTAAGTTATAGTAAAAAGATTAATACTAGTGTGTCATCTTTATTTTTTTATCAAGTGGCTTTATTATTTAATCATGAAGCATATTAAAAATGTGAATAATTTTATTTTATATTCACATTTTTATTCATCATAAAGCTCTTGCCTAGGTTGTATAAATTAATGCATTGTCTTAAATTTGGACCTAAGTAGAGTTCGAAGTCCAATGTATAGTAGCAACACAAGATACCAATACATTCAATGTTTTATAATATAATTTCAGGAAAATGAAGTAAATTCTTGATCTTTACACATTTATTCATTTATATGTGAGCTTGAATCAGATGATGATACCTTTCTCTAAGGAGCTACAGGAACTTGACAGGCATTATCTAATTCATCTTCTCACTTACATTGGTGTGATATTATCTTCCTCATTTTAACATTGGTGTAACTACAGAACAGGAAAATTAAACATTAATTCTAAGTCTCTATCACACACACACACACACACACACACACACAGTCAGAAATCTTGTCTACTTTTAAATATGAGCTCATGAGGAAAAGAAAAAAAAAGAAGCCCTTCATCAGCATGATCATTAGCTAGTATAAGTGTACATGATGATTGGAATGAAAACTATTTGCTTTGAAAAAAAACTAAATTTCATTCTGCTAGATTGTTAATTTGCAGACTATTATTAGTGTGATAGTCAATTTCACCAGGCTAAGGGAGGCTTAACTTAAATATCTGGAGAAGCATTACACTGGGATTGTCTGTGAGGGCATTAATGGAAAAGATTAGAATGTTAATGCTTAGATTAAGGATGACCACCTTCCCCAGCTTAGAAAGACATCATCATATCTGTTGAGGACCTCAGTAGAACACAAAGATAAACTTTCTCTTTTCCTGAGCTGGGACAGCCATCTTCTCCTACACTTAATTCCCTGGTGCTCAGGCCTTTAGACTCAAACTAAATAACACCACTAGTTTTCTTAGTTCTCCAGATTTCTGATGGTATATCATAGGATTTAGCCTCCCTAATCACAAGAGCCAATTTCAATATTGATTCTTCTCTTATATCTGTCTCTGAATAGATGATGATAGATGATGTAGATAGATAGAGATAGATGCTTGATAGATAGATAGATAAATAGATGCTAGATAGAAACAAAGATAGATGAAAGATAGTACTGTTTCTCTGCAGAAACTTAATACTATGAGACTTTAGAATATGATAATCTCCCAGTAATTTGAAGCTCTTGATGTCATAAGTTGCTACTGGGTTTACTCATCATCTTGCCCTATAATTTCTCTTTGCATCCATCCATGAAGAAGACAACTCAATATAGAGTTCAATAAGGTCAGACAGGTATGGTTTTCTGTCTTCGTGCTTATATTAATAATGAGACAGCTAACACAAAATTAAAAGCCTTTTTTTAAGCACGTAGAAAGTACATGGCTCAGGAACTGTCATGCAATTAGTTCTTCCTTCTTTAAATCTGCAAGAGATTCTAAGCAAGTAGCTGTTCATGTTGTTTTATCTTGGATTATTACAGATAAAAAGCTAAAGACACCCTACCCAGCATTATATCAGGATAAAAATAAGATAGGAAAATGTGTGTTTATTTATATTTTTCTGACCCTGATGTTTTAGTTAATGGCTAATGTGGAAAATTTAGTATGAAATATCAGGAGGGTAATATGTTTGATTAAAGGAATTGGATTGCAGAAAGAAAAGTGAAGGAGAAGGAGAAGTGAAGGGGGTGATGGTGGAAACTGATGGTAGAAACTGATGACTTCAGCAAATTTAGTCTGACCTCAGCGGGAAGCAAAGAGAGCTACCTATTGTCAAGAATTGGGCTGAAGTTCTTCAGTATCTACTAAATGTGACAGTCAGGCAAATCTCAGAAGGAGGCAAAAACAACAAACCAGAAACAAAACCTTAGACCCCAAGGTTTGGTGGTCCTGCACAGTTCCTTGGTGGCAGGGAGCATGGAAAAATAAGAAGCAGAATAGTCATTCACACATTCAAGAAATTTCTCAAGCAGACATCAAAAGCTTGCTGTCACCCCATTAGTGGACAAGTTTGCAGTAAGTGGAGTTCATAGATGTTTTATTCTTCATTCTTCTTTCTCTCTATTGTCAGCTGGATAAAATTCTGCAAGATTGACACTACTAAAAAAGAAATGTGTGAATTAATCTTTTAAAAATTTCACAAAGCTAGTTTTTGAAATAGTATTTTTTTTTTCTTTTTTAGAGATGGTCAATATGTAATCCTGGGAAGTTGATTTTGAAAAAACTAAATGGAGATACACAGATGACCCCAGGACTTTGAGGAATGGCAGTGAATGTACTCCTTTTAAGGAGATAAAGGTCATGTCAATTAAGTATTTTAAAGACCCTTTTACCATGCAGCTGTCTGTCTCTTGATGCAGTTTAGTTTCCTAACTGTTTCAAATAGCCTCTGGGTTCCACTGAACATCAACAGAAGGATCTCATTTATCACATCCTAATCCAAACCATAATTCATGTTTTCAGTCCTGTAACCTCTTCTCCAACTCATCTTCATGGACAAAGGATTTCTTCCCTTGAGGCTATTCCTTCTGGTGATCACTCTCTACCACTTATGACTCTCTGCCATCAATCATATCAATAATGGAGGGTCACTTGTCACTAAGCACTTTATGTTTCTACTCATGATTGTTCATGGAAGCTTCATGCCAATCCTAAAGTTTTGCAGGTCAGCATTAATAATTTGCTCTTTACAAGGCCAAATAGCCATTTTGAGATGGTAAAATCTGGCAGTCTTTGCCCAAAGAACCACATCTTAGTAATTAAGCCTACAGAGATCCATCTTTTGGGGTGGAAGGCAGGTATTGTGAATTTCATCCAGGATAAGTTAACACTTAGCTACATGCCCAATAATTTTTATTTATTTTATTTTATTTTATTTTGAGATAGGGTTTCACATTGTTGGGTCCTACCTAAGTTGTTGAGGCTGCTCTCTAACTTGTGATCTTCCTGTCTTAGTCTCCCAAGCTACTAGGATCATAGGTGTGCGCCACTGCGCCCAGCAGAGATCCATCCTGATGCAAGGTTAGTCTTCTATTTTTCACTCACTCCTCCCTTTGTTCTGACACAGATGCCTATATTTATCTGCATAGACATAATTGGTGCAGAAAAATGAGGTGAAACACTTTCCTGCTCATTCAATGAGGTGTTTCTATGATAGCAAACCCAGGTATCCAATGAAGACAAACAAAAAAATTTACTAGAAAGCAATATCCCCTATGAAAACAGAATAATATTCAACAACATATTGGAAAACAAATCCAAAATCACAAAAATGGATCAAGTAGAATTTATCTCATAAATGCATAGTTAGTTTAACAAAGAATCAACACAATACATTATATTAATAGAAGAAAAGAGCAAAAAACATAGGATAATCTCAATAGACACAGGATATATATACTAAAGGAACTCATACCTTTTCAGGATAACAGCATTCAACAAACTAGAAACAGAAGGAACCATATAAATGTAATACAATAAAAATTCCAAAGCTGTTTTCACATAATAGGAAAAGATTAAATACTTTTCTAGTAAGATCAGGGAAAACAATCTGATCCCACCACTTCCATTCTATATTGTCCTAAAACTTCCAGCCAGGAATTGATTTATAAAAAACATACAGATTTGAAAGGAAGAAGTAAGACTATCTCTATAGATGGAATGGTCTTGTATATAGAAAATCAAAAGAATTAAAGAATCTAGTTAAAAAATCATTAGAATAAATAAGTGAGTTTAACAAAGTTGCAGGAGGAAACAAAATTAACATACAAAAAGTAATAAGAAAAAAATTAAAAAACAATTCCATTTATAAAAATGTCAAATAAAATAAAACACTTAAGAATAAGTTTTTTTTTCCTCCACAGTATGTGCAACCACAAGAATGCAATCCTAATTGGAATGACCCATACTCCATGTATGTATAATATTCAGAATATCACTCTACCATCATGTTTATCTAAAAACAAAAAAATAAAAAATAAAAAACAGTTTTAAAGTGTAAGACTTGTATATTTAAATCTACAAACACAGTTAAAATTAGAAAAAGAAAGAATACCTAAATATAAAATAAATTTCATGTTGATGAATCAGAATATTTGATGTTGTTAAGATGGTAATACTTCCCAAATTGATCTAGAAATATAACATAATATGTATTTAATTTTTAGTGGACTTCTTGGAAAAGTTGACAGGTTAATACTAAAATATATAATAGCCAAAATAATCTTAAATTAGTATAACCAATGTGGAGGACTCACACATTTCAAGTCTTACTACCAAACTACACTAATTAAGACATATATATATATATATATATATATATATATATATATATATATATATATGAAAACTTTATACTAAATGAAAGAAGCCAATTAGAAAATAACTGATTTTGTATTATTCAATTTATATGATGTTTCTAGAATAGACAAATCTATAGAAAGGAGATTAGCCATTGCTCTCTGGAAGAGAGGCTGGTAGTAGGAATGAAATTATTGAATTATGATTACTAATTGGTTTCTTTCTAGGGTGATGAAAATATTCCAGAATTGATAGTGATGTTTGTTATACAACTTCAGAATTCATTAAATTATATACTTTGAATGAATTGGATGTATGGTGTGGGAAATAGAGCTATTACAAAGAAAAAAATCACAGGCAGCTTTACAGCAAAATCAATGACAGATGACAGAACATCCGCAGAATGGAGAAAAAAAAAAGCGGGGAGGGCTGGGCCTAATTGCAACTGTCCAAAGATACATGCAGTACCAGCAACCATGCAGGAAGACACAAAAAGAAGGCAAAGAACTTGGCAAAACCCTGGTGTCAGAGACTCCATGAAGTAAATTTTCATCAAGTTTTTCATACCCAGATAAAGATGCCTCCCATCTGCGTGTCAAGATCTGTGCAACTGAGACTGAAAGAGGTCATACGCTGTCCAAATTAAAAAAATAAATAAATTTAAAAAAAAGGCAAAGGAGTTTTTTGAATGTGGTCAGTCCATGGCAACCTGAGCCTTGTAAACTCTAAATAGAAACCAAATGGCGTCCAGGACTCAGTCGTTCTGAAAATAAACTACTGGGACGAGAAACTAAATAGGGAAGGAAGGAAAGAATGGAACAAAGTAAAAGGAAATTCCAAGGGAAAGTAGAGAGAGGATCAGATGGTATAGATCTCAAGAGCATAACAAGCCCATATGATTGGGTATCTAATGTTAATAAGAGAGGAAGAAGCCCTAGATATGTGAAGGTAGAAAACATGCCTTAAGTCATGTATACTCTACTATGAAAATAGAAAAAGCCATGGCTGTGCAATTATTTACCTAATATCCCTCCATTTCACATCTGTTCTTTTATACCCTGCTCTTTGAGTTGGGGCTGGAACTCTGAAAACTATTTGTCAATTGGCATCTTGTTAGGTTCTGTCAAAAGTAGAAGGTAGCCAGGCATGGTGGGACACGCCTGTAATCCCAGTGGCTGAGGAGGCTGAGGAAGGACATCAAACCATAGAAGATAGTATAATTTTTGATTATGCCAAATGATCACGTGTTCAAAGCCAGCCTCAGCAACAGCGAGGTGCTTAGCAACTCAGTAAGACCCTGTCTCTAAGTAAAATACAAAATAAGGCTGGAGATATGGCTCAGTGATTGAGTGCCCCTGAGTTCAATTCCCAATACCAAAAAAAAAAAAAAAAAAAAGCAGAAGGTATTAAAATAGGATTGTAAGTCACAATCAAAGAACTAGAGAGCTTCTATTCTATGGCAGACCTAAAGGAATGACTCATTCTTTACAGCTGCAAGATCAACCTTTCTAAAGTTAATACCCAACATTTAATTGTGGAGCTTGAAGAAAAATGATGTAAGTTGAACTTACAGATTCACAGACTGAATGTGTGATCATTGAATAGGAAAGATTGGGATCCAGAGATTTGGATTAGAAACCAATTTTAAAATAATGCTGAGGACCCAAACCCTCTGGTTTTCTGAGGCATCTTCTTTACTAGAAAAGGCTTCTCTTTCTATGTCTGAACAAATTAGCCTTCCTTTGTTTGAAGACTATGTAATAAACTTACCTGAGGTCACAATATGTTAAAAAAAATGTTATGTACCTCAAACCCAACCTAAGCCACCCACTATGTCTCTAGACATAAATTAAAGTCAGATCTCAGCAGGCTTGAGGGAAGTTGACTTATAGTCCAAAATAATTGCCATGTTTTGTTAATTTATATTGCCAGAAACTTTGGGAAATATATGTGAAAATGAATTCTAAGGACATCAAACCATAGAAGACAGACTATAACTTTTGATTATGCCAAATGATTGTTATAGATGCATTTTTTTAAAGATGAACACAATATCTTTATTTATTTTATTTATTTTTTATGTGGTGCTGAGGATCAAATCCTGTACCACACAATTATGAGGCAAGCACTCTACCACTGAGCTATAACCCCAGCCCCATGGATGCATTTTTATTTTTTTTTTGAGACTCTGGACTTAATGTTGTGGCTCCTACAGCTACAAATAACCCTAACAGTTGTCTTTAAACCAAAACATGGACTTAAATGTAGTCAATATTTGCTGGATGTGATAGCACATGCCTGTAATCTCAGTGGCTCTGGAGGCTGAGGCAGGAGGACACAAGTTCTAAGCCATCCTCAGCAACTTAGGGAGGCCCTAAGCAACTTAACGAGCCCCTGTCTCAAAATAAAAAAATAAAAAGGGGTGAAGATGAAGCTCAGTGTTCAAGCACCACTGGGTTCAATGCCCAGTACCCCACTTCCCTCCAAAAGTACCCTATACTTAAAACATTGATATGCTAGATTTTCTTTAGTGAAATGTCAAGAGAGAGAGCTGAAGGTTTAGGAAGGCACAGGTGTAGAAGTAGATTTATTACGTGCCATTTACATATTTAATACTCAATTCTTTGAAAAGACCCAGAGGAGAACTTTTGCAATGAAGTATTCAGAAATACATTAGCAATGGTGAAGGTTTCCCCAGAGTAAGGAATAGAGAGAACCAAGGCTAAGCCACATGTCTTTTATGACTTATCTTCAGAAGTCACACATCATCACTTTCACAGTATGTTATTGGTCATACTGATTAACATGATTTAGTGCAAGGAGGAACAGTACCAGGGTATGAACACCAAGAAGCAAAGATCTTTGTGGGCATAAAATATTTTTAAAGACTTTGGAAATGATTTACTATTTCTTCTCTATGAATTTGACTTTCAAAAAAAGAAAGTGCTCTAAATAATTATGAAAAAAATTTAAAATTTCTGTCATCAAAATGTCTTAGAATATGAAATTAAAGTTTTACTATTTACATATTCAAATTTGTTATTGAATCACTAAGGTAAGAGAGAAATCATTTGAATTAAATCCAAAATTTGACTGTATATACTTTGTTTTATATACCGTAAACACAAAAACAACTGAAAAATAATTTCAAAATATTTTGAATGTGGTGGTAATGCTAGTGCTGGTAACATTTTTCTGAAATGATTATATATGTGCATTGTACTTAGGAAAAAAGCAATTGAGTAATCATACTGTGTCAACGGGATTTTCAGCATTGGTTGACAAGAGATACAGATGTAAGGTCAATGAGGTTATATATACAATTCTAATTAAATTATGTCTGCATTTGAATTCAAGGAAGCCACATGAGTTCATTAAATATTATAGATGCATGCATTAGCTCTTCCATTGAAAAGACCCAGAAATTACAAATGAGCCTAGTTGCATAACTGTACTAGTGTGTTCATATTAAGGTCTCCAAATGTCATTTTCCACACAAAGAAACAAGGCACCCCTGAAAGAGTGACTGAATACAGTTCTGGGCAAGAAATTGAGATAAATCTGGAACATTCTGTCAACCTGAAAGTAAAAGAATCTAGCAAAAACTACTGGAGTTTATTCAGAAATACTCAGTAGCCAATGAAATAAAATGAGTAAAATATTAAATCTGTGGACTCTTAGATTATTTTTAAAAACAGAATGCAACAGAGGAGGAGCAAAAGAAAGAAGAATCTGAAAAAAAATCATCATCTTCATTTGGAAGATGTAATTCATTATTCATTATTTTGCAAATTGGTTAATAGGGAAAAGAATTATGCATGTGTCCACCTTTTCTTGTACCAACCATATCTCAGAGGAACCAAATATTTCTTGAAAATATCTGTTGTTAATCATGTTCTAGCTATCAAATGTAAGAAATATAATTATAGCACCACTATTGCACAGTCCTTTTTGAATTAATAGATTTAGATAACACATTTGGAAAAATAGCCACCCATAGTTCCTGATAGTTACATACAAAATTGCACTTAAAGTGTATTTTTAACAAAATATCTAACTGAAATATGATAAAGTCAATAGATAGAACTTCCATGTTTCAGGAAATACAAGGATCAAAAGGATGTGGTCTAAAATTCCATAACAAAATTAAAACTATCACAAAATCTAAACATGAAAGACTCTTTTTCTTCAAAAAATAAATTACAGGGAAAAAAGAGAAAAAGGATTAACTTCTTAAAATTAATTGATTTAATATTAGCCAATTACAATGCATACAATTGTTTTGCTCTTGATTTGAACACTTTTATGAGACAATGAAACAACAGGCAATATTTGAAAGTAGACCATGGGATTTATTAATGATAAGAAGTTACATTTTATTATAATATAGAATGCTAATCACATAATAAGGTCGGATGTTTTTAAAAAGGATTTCACCTTTTAGATATATTTATTGAACAGTCACAATCAAAATAATTTGATGACTAGGATTTGCTTCAAAATAAAGTTGAGGAAGGTGAGCATGGACATAAATGAAGTAAAATTGGCCCTACATTGATAATCACTAAGTTTGGGTTAACAGGTATATATGACATTGAGTTATATTATTTTCTTTACTTTAATGTGTATCTGGAGTTTTAAATAATAAAAATTTTAATTAAAATATGAAGCATACAAGTTTTAGATTTTTGCTATAAGGCCATTAAAAGTGTGGCTGTTAACACTGATGGTTATATTATCATAATTTAGATAGTTTCATATTAGTATATATTTTAGCCTATGCAGTTCCTATGATTAGAATACCTTCTACTTGATGCATTTTGTTCCTGGCACTTTGGACACCAGTAATCTTATAGATTAGCACATGGCTTTATGCCCAGACTCTAAGACATGCTGGTAGAGCTAACAATAAAAATAATGACTAAGCACTGTCTATTATTTACTTTTAGTTAGATGCTCAAAGGTTTTGAATTCTACAATTAAACAAATTACACTTGGCTGCAGATAGTCACTTAATTTTATAGCCTATTGACTTTGATAGTCATAAGAGAGCGTGGATTGTTGTGAGGAGATTTGGCATACATTGGGATAAAGTGATTAGGTTAGTGGCTTATTATCCTTGCATCCCCAGTTCTCTGCATAGGGCCTGGCACACAGCAAGTAATGAATACATTTTGATTTATCTTTTAAAAAAAAGGAAGAGAGAAAGTCATTGAGGGAGAGAGAGAATAGTGAAAGGAAAGAGAGAAATGGAATGAAGCTATACAATAATGTTGTGTAGAAAGAATCACAAAACTTCAGTGTCATACAGGCTTTGATGTTCAAGCATCTATGATGCTTTCCAGGTGGATCTGCTAAACTTTGCTGCATTTTTTTTTTTTTTTTTTTTTTTTGGTTTGGCATTGAGTTTATCTACCAAGGTCTCAAGTGAGACAACTGGAGTAAACAGGCTCTGCTGCTTGTCTCTCACAGGCAACCATACTACACCAAGTATATCTCATGGTAATGGCAGCAGTAGAAGAGTGAGGGTTAGCCAAATGGTTCCTTGAAGCACCTTCCAGGTTCTGGTTGGTCATGTTTGCTGCATCCTACTGACCCAGGCAAGGCACACTGCCAATCCTAGAACATTGCTCAATCACATTACATCAAACAAAGTGTAGAAAAAAATGGAGGACAATTTTTGCCATCCACCATGAAAGAAATTACTTTAAATATATGGCAGGGCAATAGAAGCTCTGAATATTGCTTTTCTCTCTTTTTCAACAGATAAACAAAGCCAATTGGAATGATACTGCCAATTAACTGAATGAACATATTGGTTCTGATTTTTATGTTCAGTCGGAGCTTTTATATCATCCTTTCATTAATTCAAATACTTACTAAACTCCACCTTGTTGTAAACATCTCTATAAAGCATTTTCATTTGCACATGGAAACTACTTGATAAATAGTAGCATAGGAATTATGGTTACAGAGTCTTTGTCTATCTAACACTATTCCTTATCTGTGTCAGTATTCATATAAAGAGTTGTATTGGGTACAATGGTAACCTATTTCTCCACTCTTGATGTTTTCTAGATGGTGGAAGGGGCCATCTAGAAAATGGCTAGTTATCCTTGGATTCTCTACCCACATTCTGACTTTATCTCAGAATGATTTTTTTAACTAGTGAGCATGAAAAGAGACACTGAACATGTGCAATTCTATTCCTCTGTTTCTCTTTCTCATAGGATAAAAAGACTTAAACCAAGAGAATGTGTGCTATACTACAAGTCTCTAGGAAGTTCTTGTCACTGTTGGAAGAATTCCACCTAATTTGCAGCTGAATGTTAAGAAATCTACTTGCCTTTGAATATAAGCCTCCAATAGTCACTGGGTCAGTAAGAGAAGTTTGATTTCTATCTACTTGATTCTGATTCAGAAGTTGTCTATGAACAATGGAAAAAATTTGGCTTCTTTCTCCAAAACACCTCTAATAAGCCTTTTTATTATTTTCCCATGACATATTGTACTTGTTAATAGTGTTAATAGTCATATGGATTTGATGTAATTCAAAGAAAATATGTTACCCACACTGCTCACTCTGTGGCTTCATCAAATGTTTTTCCAGGATGGCAATGTAGCCACAATGCTAAACACTTGACTAAAAGTGAAAAATAAGATTAATTGTCTGATCTATAAACATCTATAAACATCTATTAACATCCAGAACTTTGAATTATGAAAAGAACTACCTTTATCATATTTCTCTTTTAATGATAAGCTTTGTCTGCAGAGCTTAATTCAAAGTCACTTTCAAACTAAAATTTTTAATGATCTCCACTTCCAATAACGTGCTTCTTTTTATTTCCCAAATGATCTACTAACATTAGTTTTGTATAATGTATTTTATACAAGTATTTTCCCAAACCAGTTGTATACTATGTAAAAAATTCAAAGATGGCTAGCTGATCTTGCCAATAAAGATGCTAGATATGAGAAGACAAATGTTATCACTCCTGCCCCATGCTTGAACATAACTAACAATTTCTAGAATTTAATATTATTTAGTAACAACTTATATTTAAATTTATTTTTAACCATAGAAAAAGTGTTTTTGGGCTGGGGATGTAGCCCAGTGATAGAGTGCTCGCCTAGTATGTGTGAGGTCCTGGGTTCAATCCCCAGCATAGCAAAGCACAGAAAAACATTTCCTTGTATGTATTGTAATAGTTTTGTTTTGGGGTAGTGAAATTATTATAATTGGGTTAAAAGATTAATTATTTGCTTTCATACAGAATGACAAGTAATAATCTGAATTAAACATTGTTTATAAGTTACACTGTACCTCTTCATGACCTTTTGAAATTTTCATGGTAAACAAGGGCACATGAAAGATAAGAAAGATTCTATCATATGTTATGCTTCACAAACTATCTCCATAGAAATACAGAGTTCATTTCTTCTTGTTTAGAAAGTGTTTGGATAGGGTTTGCTACTGATTTGAAATTTAAATAAAATTTTGCTCATGAATGAGAGGATTTTGTTAGTCATGCATGTACTGTTTTTTCTTTTTTTTCCTAATATGACCTCTGTTTCCAAGTGAAAGACTCCTTCTTCTTCAAAAGCAGATGGACTCTACGAGGGGGAAAAAACTTCTATAGCTTTGAAAGACAACTATTTGCCTTGAGTGCTTATTTCAATATATTTTTTTGATGCAAAAGCCAAGATGCATCAAAAACAATTTCTCTAGTTTTATTTGTATCAGGTTCACCGTTTTGGAAATGTACTAGGTATATGATTTTAATGGAAGGATTGTGGCTTTTCATGCAATCCTAAACATGGCTCTTAATTTAAACATACTGAAAGATGTGAAAATGTTAGAAAAAAGTAATGTAATAGGTCTCTATGATTATGCCAAATGACTGTCAAATATATTTATATATATTTATTTTTATATATTTTTATATATATGTATATATATTATTACTTTTATTCTTTTCATATTGTCTCCTTTATAGTAGGAACTTGATTGATGCCTTTGATTAACCTCATTTTGGCATAAAATGAGACACAGCTTATTTTACTCTACCTGAAAAAAAATTGCAAAGACCAACTCCAATCGAATATGTAAATAGCTGTTACTTAGGTACTAGAGAAGCTTTTCATTGTCATCAAAATTAAAACCTTCATGTAGCACAAGGAAATAGACTCATTCATTTTGTAAACACTCTTTTACTCTGCCTAGGAAGCCTGGAGGTTAACAATAATAACTGTGAATTTAATGTTAACATTTGTTTTTGTTCATTGAAAATTATATTTATGCAGCAAAGATTTAACATTTTAATCAGTGGTGTTTTTAGATTGTTTTCTTTTTCAATTCACGGTTGTTATTGTACTCAGATATTTTTTATAGCTCAGATAATTCAAAAGACAAGCATAAATATAAAAAGCTTACTGAGATTTACCATAAAAGAAATAAAGACACACAAAGTTTACGCACAATAGGTGAAACTGTAAAACAAAAAGCACTTCCTAAAATAAATATTTTATTGTTCTTTTAACCAATCATTAAACATACATTAAGTGCCAACTCACTGTATTCTAGCTATAGTACCAAGTCAAAGAAACAAAACAAAAAAAAGAAAGGTATATCTTGGACATATTGTAGGTTTAGCTCCAGATCACTGCCCTAAAGCAAATATGACAATATAACAACAATAGCCTTACAAAATGCCAGAAAGTCATAAAAATTGCTTTTATTATATTGTAGCATATTAAATGTGTAGTATCCTCTTGCCTAAAAAAAAAACAATATATAGCTCAGTTTAAAAATACTTTACTGCTAAAATATGCTATCATATGAGATTGTAGCGATTCATAACTTTTTGCTGGTGAAGCCTCTGACCTCAATGTTGATGGTTGCTGACTTATCCCCGATGGAATATGCAGAAGATTGGGGTGACTGTGGCAATCTGTTAAAATAAGGCAACAATGAAGTTTGCAACTAACTCTTCCTTTCATGAAAGATTCCCCTGTAGTATGCAGTGCTGCTTGATAGCATTTTAGCACAGTAAAAATTCTTTCATAATTCTTTCACCACTGTTTTATCAACTAAGTTTAGGTAATATTATAAATTTGCTGTTATCATTTAAACATTGTTCACAGCATCTTCACCAGGAGGAGATTCTATCTCTAGAAGGCACTTTCTTTGCTCATCCATTAGAAAGAACTCTTCATCCATTAAATTTCCATAGCAATTCAGCTAGTTCCCCAGGCTCCAGCTCAATTGCATTTCTCTTGCTATTTCCACCACATCTGTAGTAACTTCCTCCACTGATTTCTCAAATTCATCCATGAGGTTTGGAGTCAACTTTTTCTAACCTCCTGTTAATATTGACATTTTTACCTTCTGCCATGAATCACAAATATTTCTAATAACATCTAGAATGGTGAGTCCTTTCCTGAAGGTGTTCCATTTCCTTTGCCCAGCCCCATCAGAGAAATCAGTATGGCAACAATAGCCTTTACAAAATGCCAGTTGCATTAGCCTCTAGCAAGAGAAGTTTTCAGCCTTTGAAACCAGGCACTGACTTCTCTCTAGCTATGCAAGTCTTCTAATGTAAGGCCCTTTTCATCCACAGTGAAAATCTGTTAAGGAGTGTGGCCACCTTCATCAGTTACCTTAACTCAATCAATCTTCTGGATAACTTGTTACAGTCTCTGCATTAGTACTTGCTGCTTCATCTTGCACTTTGACGTTATGGGGACAGCTTCTTTCTTTAAATTTCATAAGCCAACCTCTGTGAGATTCAAACTTTTCTTCTGACGCTCTGTCATCTCTCTTGGTTTTCATAGACTCAAAGTTAGAGCCTTGCTCTGAATTAGCTTTGGTTTAAGGGAATGTTGTAGCTGGATTGATGTTCTAACCAGACCATTAAAACTTTCTCCATCTCAGCAAGAAGATTATTTTGCTTTCTTATCATTCTTTTATTCACTATAGTGATTGAACTTTTAATTTCTTGCAAGAATTTTTCCTTTGCATTCTAAATTTGGTCACTGCTTGGCACAAGAGGTCTAGTTTGGGGTCTATATCTGCTTTCAACATGCCTTCTTCATTAAACTTGATCATCTCTAACTATTAATTTAAAGTGAGAGACATTTAACTTCCTTTCACTTGAACACATACAGGACAATGTAAGGTTATTAATTGGCATAATTTTAACATCATTGTGTCTCAGGGAATAGGGAGTACTGAAGAGAAAGACAGAAATGGAGGATCAATCAATCCATGAGTCTGTCAGAACATACACAACATTAATCAATTAAGTTCACTGGCTTCCATGTTTTTTGACACCTCAAAGATAATTTCTAGATTAATATTACATATCACTGATTAGAGTTCACCAAAACATATAATAATAAAAAGCTTTGAAATATTGGGAGAATGTGACACAGAGACAAGAAATGAGTCCACACTGTTGGTAAAGTGGTATCAATAGACTCACTGGATGAGGGGTTGTACAAAAATCCAATTTGGAAAAAAGTTTAATATCTGAAAAGCACAATAAAAACTGTGTATGTCTGCAATAGTGTTATGGTGTAACTATGAGGTCTCACCCCAGAAGCTCATGTGTGAGACAGTCAAGAAACTTTAGATGTTAAATGATTGGGTGATGACCACGTTAACCCAATCATTGTTATTTTCCCAGTTAATTAACTGGGAAATACTGTAGGCAGGTGGGAAGTAGCTAAAAAAGGTGGATCACTGGATGTGGGCCTTTAAGATCTAAATTTTATCCCTAGTGATCAGAGCTCTCTCTGTTTCCTAATTGTCATACCCTGAGCTGCTTTCCTCCTCCACACCCTTGTGCTATGATGTTCTACCTCACCTCTGGCCCAGAGCAATGGAATCAACTGTCCTTGGAGTGAGACCTCTGAAACCGTGAACCGAATAAACTTTTCCACTTCTAAGATTATTCTTGTCAGGTCTTTAATCACAGCAGTGAAAAAAAAAAACAACTATTATACTTTGTAATTATTTTTAGACAAAGATATAGGTACTATTATTATCTCAATTTTACAGATGAACATACTGATGTTTAGCATTATTAAGAAATTTTTCTAGGCTATACAACTGAAAAGTGGCAGAGGATAAATCTGGACTCGTGGTTTTTTACATTATATCATGGACATCTCTTTTTTTACTTGGTGGTTTATTTGGAAGAGTTTATTAGCTCCTCTACTGGACTCTTGTCTCCTTGAGTTATGGGATTGTGTTTATATATTTTTCTCCCCCTTGCACAACTTACGAAGTCACATTATCTTGAACTCACTGGGTGTGGTACTCCCAATAAATGTGTGAGCAGTTTTAGCTAAAAGGTCAGTAGATCTTTCCAGACAATTCTATTTAAAATTTTAACTCCACCCTGCCACACTCCAGTTTTTCCTAAATTTCAACCCTCCTTACTTTCCTCATGCTACTCATAAATATTCAACTCATGTATGTTTTACTGGTTTACTATTGTCTTTCTTCCTATGCTACAACCCTATGAAATAAAGTGTTTTGTCTGCTTTATCACAGCTGAACAAAATAATGCCTGGAACATAGTATATATTTAGTAAATATTTATTGAATGAATGAGTTAGTGAACAACCTACTATTGGGATGCAAAATATATATCACATAAAAACCAACTTGGAAGCTATTGTACAAATACAGACTTGCAGTGTTATGACTAAGATGGTGGTAGTATAACAAAGAGAGAAGATAATGAATCTAAGAAACATATAAAGGATAAGCAAGGTAGGTCTTGCTTACCAAATAGATAAGCAATAGATGATCTCTTTTACATGTGCAAAGACTCATATCACTTCAACAGTGTTCCTATTACCTTAGAATTAGAAAAAAATTAGACTCCCAGGTCATCTCATTTTATCCCAAGGAGGAAACTGTGCTTTGGATTGGTAGACAGTAGCAACTAAATTTATAATGTATACATTGCCATTTTTTTTCCATTGCAACTTTTTGAAGGTAAAATTTAATGGAAAACTTTGGTTAATTTTGGTGTATACCAAATCAATTGCAAACTAATAGCTCCTCTTGATTAGGTTTTATAGAATGCAAGCCATTCAACAACTCCTCTCTAATCTAATATCAATATGTTGCATGTAGAACTATAGAATAGCAAAGTTTAACCTTGAACAACATTGTTGCTAGGTAATGAGAAAATAAAATTATAAGCTATAAAATACAGTGAAATTCCATATCAAGGGTTTGATGAGCTTATGCCTTTTGTACTTACAATACATCTATTAAATGTTAAAGATTGATCTTTAGAGTTAGCTTAGTATAAAGGTTTTTCTAGTACTCAAGAATGTTACGAGGGGAAAAAGCTCATTTTAGCATGATTGTAAATGAAATAAAAAGGTCATATAAGACTACAAATTTGAAACATAACATAGTAGAACACTAGCTTTTAAGATTTCTCCCTTATTCATAAAAGCCATGAAAATAACAAATATGTTGCCAGAAAATATTTGTAGATAAAGTTAAGCATACATTTAATTTCTACAGCCCTGTCTTAAGAAAATAACCAAATAAATTGATTATCAACAATAAAATGGTGATATTAACTAGATGGCATTTGATGTGATTTTCATAAATTTGCAAAACCTTAGGGAAATTATTAATATGAATAACAGGGAGATCTCTAAATTGGGTTTGAATAGATTAACTGTAAAACCAACTAAAAAAAGAAAGTTAAATGCTAAGATATTATTTTTTCACTCAAATTCTTCTGGATCTCAGACTTCGTTGCTTTATTAAAATAGCACAGGAAAAGTGAGGCTTGGCATTTAATCAATTACTCATAACTTAAATATTTTTCCTACACTTACCACAGCCCTATTGACTAACTTCCAGGTCTTGGTACCATTAGAGAATGAACAACCATCCTAAGGCCCAGGGTGTCACTCCATTCCGAGGCCTTTCCAAATTGGCACAGCTGCTATTTTTTGCTGTTTAATGAAAGTGCAAGTTGATATATATAAATGTCAGTGTTTTCTAGCCCAAGTCTAGTTCATTTTGTGGTTTCTTTCACCTGAACCTGAAGCTTTGTGGTGGTCTGACCCTACATTCTAGATTTAGCACCTTTGAGCTTCTGCTCTGCCTATACTGCACCCACAGCCCCATAACAACTACACTTATCCTCACCCCTGATCTGGCTGCCAGCTGCCAATAATTGTTGCCTACTTCACATTTATTCCACGATCACTCTTCAAGTCTTGGCTCTTATTTCACTGAGAAAATAGAAGCAATATAGGATTTCTACCTACTTTTACCATGACAATTCTCAGTCTACATCTACTTTGATGAAGGATGGGCTATCCATGTGCCTACCAAAACCCATTCCCTCTAATCCTCTGGATACCAGGCCTTCAAATACACCATTCTGGTCATTTTCTTCTTTCTCTTCTGCTTTTTAAAATAATTCCTTCACTATTCATTCCCATCAGCATACAAATATGCTAAAATTTCTCCCTTTAAAAATAATTCCCTTGAAGCTATGCATTTTCAAGTTATTATCCAATTTCTTTTATGTCTGCTATACCATAATATTGCATTTTAGTGATTTACCCAAGAAAGTATTTACTACCATACTGTTCTCAGTTGAACCCAATCCACCTCCAGCTTCTCCACCAAAGGTTACTGGTGGACACTACATTGCTAAATACAATATGCATTTTGTTACACATCAGCAGCATTTTTCAGAACTGGTCACATCTTCCCTGAGACATTCTTGTCACTTGGTTTCTAACACCATGTCACCCTTTATTCTCCCAGTATTTTACTGGATATTAATTCTCAATGTCCCTGGCTTATTTTACCAATTTTTCTATACCTGGAGCCCATACCTCAGATGTCAGGCATTTTCTTCAAGTATACTAACTCCCTGGGAGGCCTCATTTCATTTCATGCCTTTAAATACAATCTATAAAACAACAACCCCCAAACACACACTTGCAGCCCCAAACGTCCTTCTGACCTATATGTTCATCTGTCTCTTCTATGTCTCCAATTGGATGTCTAGCAGTTATCTCAAAACAAGTCTAGAAGCCAACATCCAGTTTACTCTTACCAAACCTTACCTCCTATAATTTTTTCCATTTCAGCAAATGTCAATTTCATTGTTCCATTAGTTCTAGAAAAAAATCCTTTTGGCTGTGAAGAGCAGTAACCATTTAGCAAATATTCATTGAACATTTACTGTTTACCAGGTCATGAGAATCTAACACTTTGACCTAGGCCCTGCTGTGGGTTTGATGAATGGTTACTGCTCTTCACAGCCAAAAAGACATTTCTATATTTGTTAAATGCAATTAACTTTTTTTCTTTTTTTGGGGGGGCAGGGGGACATGTTAATCAAAACAACAGAAAATTCAGTGGAGGACCACATAGTTCTTTGTTTCTGATGGATGTGTTTTTACTAATTGACTGCTTTGCTTTTATTATCCCCTTCCCTTCATACCTTAGCCGACTTGTCTCATGTTTGCCAGGATGAATTTAGAAACTGTCCATTACAATAGCAATCTTTTATAAGGTTCAGAGTAAATTGTTGCAAATAATTGCCACCAGGACCTTAGATGCCAAAAACATCATAACAAGCATTTTACCCGTAAGTCCAAAGGAGGCCTTCAACTGTGCTCTGATTAGAAGAGAAGACAAAATAAACAGTCATGTCTGCTATTTAAAAGTCACAAGTGAAACTTCATACCTTGATTTATGCAAGAAGTCACCTTGAAAAGCTTAAATTCCTGGTACAGAAGTCAAACACAGTAGAGTTTATTTCACCTACAGTTAGGTGAGTAGTTTTTTTGGAATTTAGTTTGCCATTTTAGTGCATTTTTCTGGCTGCTAACAAATGAATCAGTGGGTGTTGGTACCATGGAGATTGGCTAGATGTGTTCAGGAGCAGGGTTCAGAGACTTTTTCCTACAAAAAGCCAGATAGTAAATATTTCAGGAATACTATCTCTGTCATATATATATATATATATATATATATATATATATTTAAATAACCTTTTAAAAATGTAAAAAGTTCCAGGACTGTACAAAAACAGGCCACATGCTGGATTTGTCCTATTGACCACAACTTGCCAACCTTTATTTTACAACAAGTGAAATTGGTCAAGTAAGATTTCTAGAACCCAAGAGAAGAAAGTCCTATAAAGATGGGGTATTTAATAAGATAAGCAAAAATTAACAAGCTAGTGAAGAATATCTTAGCCAACTAGCAAGTAGTATCAGACAGCACAAATAGAAATTTTAAGTGTAGAACACAGTAAGTTATATAGAATTTTATTTCAAGTGTTCTTATAAGAGGTAATGTATGAATTTCTGGTGAGTGGAATATGGACATAATGCAAGTAGTATTTACATCCAGGAAAATAAAGGTGACATGAGAACTAGCTTTACAGAACTGAATCTTATTGCTGTCCTTGGCATAAACAGATTTGCTTGCTGAGAAGCACCCAGTTCAAGCAGTTTACCAGGTTTGTAGCTATTGTTTACTTGGTATTTATATTTTTCATCAAAGAGCTAGTATAGGGCAGCTACTCTTCTATGTAGTATAGGTGTAGCAATAGACAGAGTCAAGAGGCCCCTAGAATCATGGAACTTTACTTCAAATCAGGAAATAAAGACAGTAAACAAGACCAAAAAAGTAAACATAATAATTTCAAACAGCAATCACATATAGATGTTGTTAATAAATGAACTAAATTGAAAATAACAATCAAATCTTTACTCACGAGCTTCCAATGGTGCAAGAGGCAAAAAGAAGGATGTTCAGCTGTGTTCCATTTCACCCTTGATTGGCACAGGGGACAAGATAGAAGAAATGCAGATGAGAGAATCATCTCCTGAGCCCCAAACACAAGGCTTCTGTCTCTTAATGGATACATGGGCTGGAGCAAGGGAGCAGAGGAAGGACTAGGATAGAAAATTATGAAGTCAAAGTATATGAGGTCAGCCACAGTCCTGGCTAGATAAGCAGGTCTCCAATTGAAAGAGCTTAGACAGATATGCATATGTTTTCAGGGGCTTGGTCAGCTCAGGGAGATAGTGAGGAGATGGATCCTTCACTAAGGTCCCTCCAGAAAATCTGCAATATACTGGCTGTGGCACTCCCCCCTCCTTTTGACCCCAACACCCCACACACATACCCACACAAGAGGCCTGTCAGGAATAGCCTTGCAGTTGTGCCTGAATGATCACTCACAGGATCTGGGCCTGGAATAGGACCCTCACTTGGGATGACTATATGTATGAATAACTGGGACACTTTCACTGTAGCCTGCTGAGCTGGTACCTGAATGACAAGAGGAAGGTAGCCACACAGTTGTGGGACTAGCATTCCAGCCAAGAGAAGGGCAACTGTGAAAGGAAGCAGCAAGGAGCTTGGGAGAGGAACAGAGGGAAGGCCTGTGTGTCTGGAGCATCATAAACAAGGACAGGCTGTTATGAGCTGAGACATCTCATCTCCTAAGCCCCTGCTGTGTTCCAGGCACTTTGCTGTAGTGAGAGATATTGCCTGAAATAAAACATAGTCTCTGCCAGCACCACACACCCATTCAGACTCAGGTAGAGTCATTGCAATTATAAACAGAAGGCAATAAAGAACAAACATTTATTGAGATCCACTATATCAGAGACTGTTGCAGGAGCATTATAATATTGAGTCCTCAAAGCAACCTTGTGGATTAGGATTTATAATATATGCTTTTTACCTATAGAGCAAATAAGTTTCAGAGAGTATAAGAAAATTAGTGAGTAGAGGTTAAGTATCTTAACCAAAATGCTTGGGCCTGGAAGTATTTTGGATTGGGGATTTTTTCAGATGTTGGAAGAGTTGTAGATATATAATGAGATATCTTGGGGATGGGACCCAAGTCTAAACATGAAATTAATTCCTGTTTCATATACACACCATCTGGATGTGATTTTATATAATTCTTTAATAATTTTGTGTATGAGACAAAATCTCATGGTGTGTTAGTTAGTTTTTTAATCACTGTGACCAAAGTAACTAACATAAATAATTTAAAGGAGGAAATTTTTGTTTTGGTTCACAATTTAGAGGTTTCAGTCCATGGTCAACTGAGGCCCTTGCTTTGGGCCTCAGTTAAGGAAAAACATCATAGTACAGGAGCATGGTGGAGGAAAGCTGCTCAGCTTGTGGTATCCAGGAAGCAGAGAATGCAAGGAAGGAAGGAAGGAAGGAAGGGAGGACAAGAAATAGTCACCAAGGGCACACTCCTACTTTCTCCAACCATGCCCCACCACCTGCCTATAGTTTCTACCTCCTCCCAGTCATCTATTCAAATGATTAATCTATCAAAAGAATTAAGCCACTGCTGATGACCTCAAAATCCAATTACTTCCCAAAAGCCCCACCCCTGGATATATTGGGGACCAAGTATAGCCTAGGTTCTCACTATGCCACAACTGATTGGAGACTTGGAAACCTGGGGACTATTAGACAACCAGGGCTCAAGACCAGAGAATGCTGGCCGCTGCTGAGAAGGTCAGCAAGCAGACCATTATTCCAATGAACCTCACAAAATCCCCAAAACTGCCTCAGCTCCTGACCCCTGACCCATATTATGAGGATCATATGTCTTATGGTTTGCCTCAATTCAACTTTATGTCTATCTACAGGGTTTAAGAAATAGCACTGTAGTTATGTCTTGAATTAGAACACAGTCCTTTTGAAAAATTGATGGCTGATTAAAGAGAAGAAGCAATAGAATTTGACAGAATGAGCAGAAACCTGGGACTTAATAGCTCTAAGGAAGAGCTGTGTTGAAAGATTTATTTCATCTTCTCTTCAATTTTAGTACTAATTGATTATGACTATGAATGAGTCAAGTTAAAGCAAAAAGAAATATGTGTCTTAGTATTCCTGTCTTTTAAATGGGTTTAATACTTATCCATGTTAGAATGTCTGGATGGAAGAAGGACTTGTATCTTATATATAACTACAGAGAAATCTAATGTACAATAATTATAGTCTTCTTCTCTTGTCTGAATACTTTGCTCATTGTACAAAACATTTCCCAAGGCTCAAATGAAATGTCCCTATTATGGCCTGCATTTGTTACATTCCAAGTAGGGCCTTTTAATGCAATTCTGCATTGTGGAGTGGAGACCTCAGGATAATGCCTACTGTCTTTCACTTTCAATTTAAACAGTAGAACAGTAGATTAAGGACAATTGGCTCTTTTTGAACACTACAGAGACCTTTGATGTGTTTAAGCCAATTTGGTTGCTGAAGTTGTTGGGCCCAAATCCCTCAGGATAAACATTATGGTGACTGCTGAGAAATACCTCTCAAGTTCTGAGAAATGACTGCTTTTCAACTGCATCAATAACAAACAGGAATACCAAAACAAAACTCAGCACCCTTCCCATCCTTTACCAATTTATCTATGAATGCCAAGAGAACATTTTCCTTATGGAAGGAGATTAGAGCTTCTCTCCATTCACTATGGATATTTCTTTTATTTGCTGGTGCATCAGTGATTCCTTTTTCTTTCCTGAAACCTTCCATACACTTCCTTATCCAGTGCAATTTTTATGGCTGCACCATCCAACTGAGTTTGTCCTGAACTCAATTCAATGTTGCCACCGCTGTCAAGCATTTCTCTTAGCAAGTGTAGGCAATGAACCCTTCTTTTGTATTATGTTCTTCCCAATTCTGTCAGCAGGGTGAAACAATATAAACTGAGGCTGAAAAAAAAAAAGGCCAGAAGTTATGAAATGAACATATTTTCATGCTAGAAAACCAAAGGGAAAAAAATCATTCTTTTTAATAAATCGAAGCAAATACATTTGCTAGAAGGATCCATGGGGTTTTAGTTATTATAAGCATAATCCATTCAGTGACTAAATCACGTACATTTCATAATCTAAAATCCTTTAGGAGCCTCAAGTTATAGAGGAGTCTTCAAACAAAAATATTGACAGTGTTTAAAACAGCAGAAAAGAGAAAATACTCTAAAGACGTTACCATGAAGTGGGAGAAGGCTAAGTCCACATACTCTCTAAAGTAGGATGATCTCGTCTAATCTTTTTCAACTTGGTCAGTGAGAAGTGGGAAAGTTCCACAAAGCTTGATTAATAAAAAGCAATAGGAAAAAAAAAACTGTATTATGTATTTGTATCCCCTCTTCATTTCCTCTTAGAGAAAGTTTGATACATTGTGTTAAATGAAACATGAACATAACAGAATGAATTTAAGTTTTATAACTGCTTTTGTATTTGTTTAATTTGGGGGGATAATTCATTTTCAAGAACGAAATGTAGATGAAGAGCTCGTGTTAGAGGAATCCTGGGTTTTAAAAAATAAGCAATGACTTCAATAGCTTCCTATTTGTTGTAAAGCAATGGATGCCATTATTTCTCTTAATTCAAGCGCAAGGTCAGCGGGCCTCCTTCACTTCTCCCGCTTCTAGTCACAGAAGCATTAACTATGTCACATGCAAGCTAGGATGTTGTGTCCTTCAGCCTGCAACTGGAGAAAGCAGGTAGGGTTACTTCTCAGCCACCTCTGCCTGGACACTCCTCATGCTGGCTTTTTATTGTATCTCAACAAAGTGACCTTTTTTCATCCCAGTTTCTTGTGATGAGAAAAGTAGATAATTCAGAACAACAATAGCTGAAGCTCAAAATCCCACACTTCACTTAATCTTAAAGGAGTTTTGTGGGGTTTTTTTAATTTGAAAAGCTGACAAATAATTCACATTACAATAGCATATATCATACTGTATATCACAACACTTTAAGGTAGGAAAAAAATCTCTAAATTGTCCTTGCTACAGATCTCTACATTCATTTTCTCTTTCCCTCCGTCTCTCACCCCCAACTTGATGACTGAATTCCTGAAGAATCCAGAAGGCACACACAGCTGGGCCTAAGAAAGTTGTATGCATATATGGATTGTGTGTTAAACTATTTACTCTGGTGTGTGGGAGGAAGAGGGCGATTTTGTTGCCTGATAAAGAGCAAGGATAACAGAGGAATGGGAATTGAGAATAATAAACGTTAAGGGCCTCAACAGCTGACATTTAAAATGTTTACAAACCACAAAATTTCCATTAACATAAGCAGTGTTATTATAAAGCAATAAGACACAACATAAAGAGACACTCATACACAAATAAACTCTCTGTATTTCCTGTATCAGAATAAATGACACTAGATGACCTCTAGGATTTTTACCGAAAATTTTTATTTAAGTTTTAGTTCTTACACATTGTGGATATTGGTAGGGTTCAGAAAATGCATAAAGCATGAGCACATTTTTCCTTTTAAATTGCAACTAATTTCTTCCACAGAACATTCTGTTCCAGTGTTTCTAATAGCATAGTCACCCCTATAAAATATCTATTTATATTAAAATATTAAGCTCTAATAATGTGTTTAAACTTTTTTTTCTTAGTTCTCAACAAATACATTAGTTCAATGCAGACCCCTTGATTTTTCTAATCACGTTTGCTAATCTGCAAAATTCAGTAATTTGTAATGGATCTCCCAGTCATTAGTGTCAATTAGAGAGGCTCTCCCTTGTACCAGATGGCACCGAGGGAACAGAACAAGAGAGTGGGCATAAAACGTGTTTTCTAAAACCTTCCTACACACTACTTTAAACAAAAACTGTGTGGTTTTTTTTAAAGAAAAAATATTGCAAGAGTTGAGAACATAACATCTTGTACTTAGGAGCCATCATAAGCCCAGGGAAGCCACTATGAAAGAATTCACTAGTGGCACCCTTATGAGTTGGATATAGAGAGTTCAGTTAGTATGATACAGATTTCCCTTTGCATATGAAACAAAATGGCAGCTCATGTAGACAAGAGCCACCCTGCCTTAACATTACTTTGTGCTTAATTCTAAAGCCCCATCATTTACAAATGAAGAACTATCAAATTCTCCTTATTATTTCATCCTGTCGATTTGGAATCTGGTTCCTAAAACATCAAGAAAATATTTTTTAAATAGTCTTAGCTTTTAAAAGGCCTGATATTTCACTATGAGCTCCCAATACATGGAAACCAAGTATTATTCATCATTAAAATGTCTACCTCAGTTATGGGTACATTGCAGGCCATCAATCAGTAGATGATAAATGAATGAATGAATTAATAGCATCTGTCTTACTAGCCACAGCGCTTCTGAATCCTATTGACCCCATCTTAGGTTAAGTAACCTCTAGGAAAAAAAGTGAAGATAATGATTTGAGTGTAATAGATTATTTAAGAAATAATCCCAGGAAGCCTAAGGACTGAAATGAAGCAATGAGACAGGAAAGGAAGCTTATGCAAAATATATCACTAAGCAGATTGTCATGGTGCAATGCACAGTTAGGGCTCAGTCCTTCTGGGAGCTGGTGGGACTCTCCATGAGTCAAGCCACAAACTTGGTCAACGAAGCTAGATATTTATCAGCTGTCAGTCATTGGATAGTCTGCTCTTAGCATTATTACCCAGATATTTCCAAGTTGCCACAGAAAAAAGAGCTGAGAAACATAGCCATAGGGACACAAGTTATAATCCATTGGTATGTACAGAATGGGAAATGCTAAGGAGATACGGGCAAAGCATCCACAGTAACAGTACCTTCCCATATATCAACAGAACTTGTAAGCTTCCTTACTACTCAGACAAAAATGACATAGACTTAAATTGTGGCAGACCAAGCCAATTACTGTTATTTGGGGACAAATTGCCTGCAGGTACAAACCTGCATGCAGGCATACAGCATCCTTTGTGGATTGATAAGTAAAACTTAAATTCATAGCTTCTTAATTTGCTTCTCATGAAAACCAGTTGAATCTAGTCAATGTATAAATATAAAACAGGTCAAAAAATTTTAAAAATCATTCATTATCATAATCATCTGGTTAAAATCTATGGAGCCGGGGCTGGGTTAGTAGCTCAGTGGTAGAGCACTCACCTAGCATGTGTGAGGCCCTGAGTTCAATCCACAGCACCACATAAAAATAAATAAATAAAATAAAGGTATCATGTCCAACTACAACTAAAAAATAAATATTTTTTAAAAAATCTATGGAGCCAATGGGAAAACAGGTCATCTCATAGCAACTTCTGCAGGAAGATCTCATTCATAGACTTATCTGATACTAGTAATCCTTTTATAGCCCTTTTTTGGGTGAGAGTACTGGGAATTGAACTCAGGGGCACTCAATCACTGAGCCACACCCCTAACCCTTTTTTGTATTTTATTTAGAGACAGGGTTTCACTGAGCTGCTTAGCACTCACTGTTGCTGAGGCTGGCTTTGAACTCACAATCCTCCAACCTCAGCTGGAGGATTACAGGTGTGCGTGACTGTACCTGGATTTTTATAGCTTTTTTTAATCCAACCACATCAAATACTCTCAGCCAATTCTTAGGACCCATCCTCCCAACAGACTTAGGTAGAATGGATTTTGTTAATATTCAAAAGTGAGAAATCAACTACACCTAACTTCACCTTGGCATATAACTGACTCTAAAACTTTCAGTTTTCATCAAAATCATTGAAATAATAGCATCTGTAATAACTTGATTTTTCCCCAGAATTATCTCATATGTCTTCATACTTCACCTTCCTACCGAGAAAGTTTAGAACTCTCAGTATGAAATGACTTATGTGCCATGGTTTGAAGGAGGAATATGAACCAAGTAGGAGGTTTTGGATGGAAGAAATAATCTGAGAAGGTTTCTTAGTACATGATTACACTTGAAGTCCACAGGCCCATATGGCCCCAACAATCTGTGCCTCTGCCCACATAGGAACTCCTGATGTGCTTCTGACTACAGTTGAAAGTTCCCTGAAAAACACACATTTTAGGGGATTTGTTGAAGTCCAAATAGTAAGAACAACCACAGGAGGGCCTGTTGGCATAATTACCGAAGGATAGAACATTACAAAAGCTGCTGCTAAACTTGAAACCAGATCAAAGTCCACATCACTACTTTACAAATCACTTACTTTGCTAATTGCCATCATGTTTATCCTATGAACGCTCATTTTAAAGATTTTTTCCTAGTCTTTGCCCATTAGTCAAGGTAAAGTTTGAAAAGATTCTTAGTTTCTTTTTCTTTGGCTCTATTCTCAATTTAAAAATTCATTTTATAGGGAAAAAAAAAATAAAGTCTTAAAAAGGTTAACAAGTTTTCCTAAGACAGAACCAGGATGCCCCCTCATGACTAACGCTGGAGCTTAAGCCATTGACACTTGTGATGTGTTTGCAGTGATGACTTGAAAACGCCCAATATAGATAAGTGGGAAGTTTGTAAAAGCGGTGGTAAGAAACTGAGGAGGAACTCATCCATAACTGGGAAGAAAGGAAGGGATCTAAGGAGGAAATAACAGAAAAATAAGGGAGGAGCCACTGGTGAGTTGTAATAAATTTAAATTTATATGGTAGTATTATTCTCTTAATCTTATCAATGCATTTACATGTCTAAATCACCTGACATTCATTACCAATATTGGCTATATTTCAGGTACTATTCTAACTACTGTACATGGCAAAATAAAGCCCTGGGCTTCACGGATTTTTCCACTGTAGTGGGGCAAAGGAACAATAAGCAAAGGAACAAATAAGTCATTTAACCTCATGTAGTGAAAAAAGGATCATGGTCAGGGAAGAGTGAATGATTAAGTTAATGCACCTACTTCATTGTTCCAGTTATAGTTAAAGAACCTAGTTCATTGTTGAATTAATGAATTAGATGCCATTTCAGATAGCCACGCTCACTGAAGAAATAACATTTGACTATCCCTTGGTTATTATTGTTCTTCCAAACACTGCTTCTGGGAGACAGAAAGAAAAGAGGGCATTCTCATTTTCCAAAGAGGAATTTAAAGTCCCAGCTCAGTGAAGTGACTTGCCTACTTGTGTCATTATAAAACCTGGGATGCAATAGAAAACTCTAGAGATTCAATTAGCTGTTACTAATAATGGTGTTCATTTGTTTGTGTTTGTTTGTTTTATACCCATGATCTCATTTGCCCTTATTAGCTAGACAGGACTTATATCATCATCTTATTTTTTTTTTAACTGAGGAGAAAAGTTAAGAAACTTACCTCAAAGAGAAGAAACGATCTGAATCCCCAATTGAGTTCAGTCTTCATACCTTTTCTTCTGTGTTCTTTCCACACATTTCAGTACCTTCAACAAGTCAACAAGCTCCTGGAAAATATTGATTGCACTTTCTCCTATAGTAAGTAATTTAAAGTAGTGGATATATTTCAACAAGTGTCACCTACCATCTACTCAAGCTTCCTAAAAAAAAACAAAGGCATTGCTATATTTCAAAGGAATGTATCAACAAATTTGTTACTACTTTGTCATGTTCATCATTCATGAATATTTATTGATTTTTCTATAGTCTTAGGTTTTTAGAAATCATGGCTCTTGTAAGAATCTGAAGGAGCCCATGAACAGTCTCCCTAAATAAACACATAAAATTTCAGGATGTTCATAGGCACTCTGACACATATTTTTAAATTCAAGAGGGGTCTGTGGATGTCTGGGTTATGAACTTTTGATAAGAGCTAATGCAATTGTTGACCCACATCGTCCAAGAAAGCAAATAAGTCAGTCCTTAGCTACATTTTCTGAGTTCTTAAATGAATGAAGTATCTGTCAGAAGATTAATGGAAAGGGGACAGAGAGGTACATATACTCAAAAGTGGGATGGTACAAGCCCTGAGTCATCACACAGATATGGCTTTATTTTGTGAGCTGTATACCCTTAAACATGATGCTTAATGTGTTTGAACTTATTTTCTTCAAGAACGAAATCTAAAAATAATCATGGTTCATTTTAAACTAGATAATGTATGTTAAGTATCAAGGACACTTCTATAAATACTTTCTCGTTGACCATTATTTTGTTTCTTGTTATTTTGCCATGGTTCTATTACCATGAATGGGTAAACAATTTACTATACTTCAATGTGACAGAACTTTGACAAAAGCTAATACTTGAGATGAGAAGTTATTATTAACAGAAACCTGCAAATTTGACCAGAAAGAAAAATAAAGAAAATGATTAGAAGATGAACTACTACATATTATAAAAGATATTTTGCAAGAACAGAATGTTATTTGATTAAAATAAGGTATAATTAAACACAAAATAGTTGCTGATATTTCAGAACCTTTATTTCATCGTTTAAAATTTCATTCTGTGAGTGGGACACACTTATAAGGATGAGATTTTAATTGGGCATAATTAACAATAGCAGTATTACGTCTCTGTATCTTAAAATACTATACAATGATAAAAAGATTAACAGAAAGAACACCCCCAAAATGCTTTCCACTGCATCTGGGAATATGCTAAACAACATCTGAACAAAGATAGCTGACTTTTTACCCTACCATTGACATGTTGGGATTTATCTACAAGAAAGACTAGACAGTCGGTGTTTATATATTTGGATATATTTGTTTTAAATATTTACATTGTGCAAACTGCTTAAGCATTTTGAGGATGTTTTGTGAATTTCTCATAAAGTTTTAGTTCAAATGAAATTTGTTGAAAATGTCAGCATAAGTGAAACCATTTGTTGACCGGATTGAGCCTTATGTTATCAGAATGATGGAAAGAAATGTGTGGGTACAGACACTCATTCTAGCTGACCTCATTTTTCTCAGCCACAAAATATGATGTAGTAGAGCTCCTCTAATCAGAATGGCCCTCTTGGTACTTCTGAAGGAAGGCCCATACTTGTTCCAGTCCCTCCAATTTTCGTCATAGCTACCTTGTTAGACATTGGATTGTGCAAACACACACTCATTCTCTCCTTTTTGATAACAGAACTCTGGTTGAAGCTGGGAAGCCCTTTTGAAACTAGATATGGCCACTTAATGTTTGGCTGGTAAGACATAAAGAGAAGTCTTTTGTGGGGAAAATTTGTATAGCCATCTTACTGGTTCAGACAGGAAAATTCTAGGGAAATCAGGGTAGTAAAATATATGGAATCTAAGGCTCTGATGAATATGGAGCTTCTGCACCAGGCTAAACCACCTATCCCAAGATATGAAAGAGCTAAATTTTTCTCTTTTGCTTTTCTATAATTTACAACTGCAAAAATCCCAACTCTTATTTTTGCTAGCATGTTTTTAAAAAAATCTTTTCTTCCCTCAAACTTGAAACCTGGCTTTCATATCACTGACTGACATTCTTCTATTTGCTTATTCAAAAGAAAACTTACGTATGTTCCGGTTACTGGGCTAGCTTCTAGAGATTGATCAAGGAACAAAACAGATATGATTATGAGGAGTAGAGTCTAGTAGAGGACACAAACATTCAGCAAATAAATGTGTAATTAGAAAAGTTAGTGTAAACAAAAACGATATGATAAAAGTTATAATAAAGTCTTGATTTGGATAGAGGTTCAAAGCGGAATATTCTAGAAATGATAGTCATTGAAAACAAAGGATACACAAAGTTACCAGGAAGAGAGTTGCACGACAAGAACACGTGAAAATAACCTCAGCCAGACAAGAGTTTAATTCACTTCAGGAACTGGAAGAGAGTCAGTATGATTGGAGCTTAAATGGTAGGATAAGGAGAGTCAAGAGATGCTGCCATCAGGACTACCTTGGGCTATGGTATTTCCTATAACATCTTCAATACCTGCTGATACTTCTCTATTTCTTCTGACATCTAGTCATCACTAATCATCTTTCCTGATCTTTCTACTTGAATCCTTTTATTCTGTATCTTCATTATCCCTAATTCAAGTCCTCTACAGAATTAAAGTCTCTTTTGTGTAACTTTCACATAATCCACAAGGAAAGCAAGATGTTAACATGTTAACACCAACTCAGAAAACTTGTTGAAGATTGCCTCAAGCCTTCACTAGAGGCACATATACTCTTGACATTCATTTCCTAGATGTCCTCTTTCTATTAGGATCTTCAGAGAGGCTGCCAACCTCAAGGGTTACAATAAATTTTTTTTAAAAAAGAAACCTTCAGACGTCTTCATTATTCTCCAAATCCCTAGCAGGGTTATTGGAGCTTTTATTGATTGCCTCCTCCTCCTAGGTTTTTAGACTCCGAAGAATCATCATAGACCCTTCTTCTGGGACTCTACCTTACTTGCTTCCTGTGTCTTCTTTACTGCTGAGGCTACTCTAATTTCTGAGTGAAGGATAGACATGCTCTTCATTTTTGCCCTTTAATATACATTGGTAAGAATATATACTTTGTTTCAATATGTCTGGCTGCCCAGACATTTAAATTTCAAAAACATCACAAATTTTACTTCAATAGACTAATTGCCTTCCCTGTGAGTTTAAAAATCAACTTAGATTTTCAAAGGGCTAAAATTTGAATCATTATTCCCTGTATTCTGTGAAATCATTCCCCTGAAGCAATATATTTGACTCTCGGGGAGGAGGGGAGTCTCCTGAGAACAAGTAGATTGAATGAGGAAATGACGAGGTTTATAATATCTCAAATTTTAATCCCACCACAAATCTTTCAAAAAATAAACAATCATTCAGTTTATGTTATCATTCACTCTTTCTGAATCTGTCTACACTTTGAGAGAGCTAGTCTTTTGATATGGTTAGAGGTCTATAGCTCTTGTGTTACACAGCCTGCATTTAAGTCTCAGCTCCCCCAGTTACCAGCTGTGAAGTTCTGGGCATATTAATTAGCTTTTATAAACTCCAGTGTCTTTATATGTGATATTAATTGTACCAAAATTCAAAGGATTATTGTGGGATTAAATTATGTAATCCATATTAAGCACTTATAACAGCATTTTGAAATGTAACTTGGAAGAGATCAAAGCAGTTTAATTATTATTAGCCAAAAAAAAAATATTCTTTGAGTTTCAGAACAAATGAGACCATATGGATAATCTAATCCAACACTGTCAATATGTAGAAGAGAAAAACAATTTCCCAAAGGACATACAGCCAGGTCTCACTCAGTTTCCTGGCTCTAGTAGTTGGTTTTCTTGCTTTCTACCACACCATACCAATGCCTCACTTAGCTGATGATTATGAAGTCTGAATCTATTTGAGTGATTACATTTATTAGTAATAAACACTACCTAAATATGTATAAAATGATCATTTTGATGTTGAATATTGATATTGGAAAAATGCAAGAAATGACTAGATTGGAATATTCAAGTCTTTGAGCCCTCTCTTTTCTCTATATCCATAGAGATATAGAGATACTCAGGGTAAATAAATAAATGTTTGCTATTGTATTGCACATCTGAGTTTTGGAATTAATTCCCTATCCTCTATTTGAATGAAAATGTTTCTCAAACTCTATTTTTCCTCATCAAGAATCTAGGAATTGTTTTTTTTTTAATTTTAAAAATGCTTTTGTTTTGATGATAGTCAAAGAATTAAAACATGTATGCTCTGGGTCAATCTTATACTGGAATAGGACTTGCCTTTAGAATTTGTACATGTAGGGAACTCGATTAAATAAACACCAAAAAATTACCAAATTAAAATAATGAGCTTAAGAACTAAACAAAAAATTCTCAAAGAAACACATACAAATGTCCAACAAATACATAAAAATGATTTACTGTCATTTATCATCAGAGAAATGCAATTCGAAAATCACAATGTGATTATTATCTCAACCCAATTAGAATGGCCACCATAAAAAAGACAAGAAATAACAATGCTGGTGAGAATTCAGAGAAAAGGGACTTAGACACTGCTGATGGGAATGTAAGTTATTATGGTCATTATGGAAAACAGTATGGAGATTTCTCAAAAAACTAAAAATAAAACTACCATATGATCCAGCAGTTCCATTACCATGTGTATATGAAAAGAAGTTAAAATCTTTACACCAAAAATATACTTGTACTTCCTCGTTTATTGCAGTACTATTCATAATAGTCAAAATATGGAACCAAACCAGATGCCCTTCAGCAGATGAACATATAAAGAAAACATGGCATATTTACACAGTGGAATACTAGTCAGCCATAAAAAGAATGAAATACTGTCATTTGGTGCAATATGGATACAAACAGAAAACATTATGTTGAGTTAGACAAGTCAGATGCTGAAAGACAAATACCACACATTTTCACTCATTTAAGGAATCAAATAAGTCAAACTTGTACAAACATGGAACAGAATAGTGGTCACTAGATAAGGGGAATGGCAAGAGTCAAGGAGCTCAGAAAGAGATTAGAAGGAACTTTTAGGTACTGGAAAGGGTTTGAAGGAGGTTTAATGTAGAAGGGTTAGTTGACCCAATTAATGCATGATACACACATGTAGGGAAATATTACAGTGAACATCATCAATTTAAACAGATCATATGTGTTAATGAGACTTTGAAATAAAGAAGACAATAAAGTTAAAGAATTTTTATATATAATTCATAGGAAAAAGTTGATGCCAAGAGACTACACTAAACTTGTACAAATGGCTAACAAATACATGAAAATTTGTTGGCCTTATTTATTTGTTTACTACAATAAACAAGGAAGTACTGATGTTGTTAATGCATATACATTTTGATTATATATGTCATTTTAATATGACTGAAGTAAAATTTGAATAACTGAAAAATTACATCAATCATCATTCACTGGGTTTAGGCTGCTTGTTTTAGATGGCAAATATTGTATTATGTTTACATGCTAATGGGAATCATTCATTAATAAGAAAAATTTGATGATGAAGAAAAGAGATGATTTATTTGTAGGATCAAAGCCCTTGAATAGAAGAAAATTAGTGAGACCAAGTGCATAATATGATGCCTTGTTTAGAATTGGAGTATTAGGTGCCTGGTAACAGGAGGGAAGATAAAATATATTGTTACATGTATGTGGATTTGACAAATCTGGTGACAAGAAAGTAAATAAGTTTTCCTGTAATTGCTTGAACATTTTCAGTGAAATAAAAATCAAAGCCATTAGCTGATTCCACTTTGACATTGAGAATGAATTGACTGGGAAAGAGAGAACACCTGAAGTCTGACCAAACTCACAAGAAATATTTCCATCATAAAGAGAAGGACTTATTGATGGAAAAGAAAGAATATATGAATAAAAATGCATCCAGGCAGTTATCACTGAAATTTCAAATGTTCATAAAAGTGATTTTTTAAAAAAATTATATTGAAATAAAGGATGGGTACAGACCAGCATAAAATGGACACTAGCCTTACAAAGATTCTCTGTCGCAAGTTGAGAAGAAGGGGAACAGTGAGGTAATCCTCTAAATGCTCAGATAACTGACAACTATAGGAAGTGGCAGAAAAGCTAAGCCAGGAAATATAGACAAATGCCTCCAGACACATACTAGAGGCATAAAAAGAAAATTGATGTTTGAAATGGTTGGCAGCAAGTGGAGGCCCTGATGTAATTGATATCCACAAGATGTTTACTCAATTTCAGAACAGAGGATACCAAAACAGTTAAGCATTTGTTGGGAGGAAATGAAAAGTATGGCTCTAACCATGTAAAGAAAATTTTAGAAAAATAAAGCACGAAGATAAGAGTAAACATTTGGACACTCCCAGGGACTACTGGCCATGTGGATACAGTTTATGATAAAAGATTTCTTTAAATAAATTTAAAACTGGAATCACTGGAGCCACTTTATCTTTCTGGTAGTATATTCATGCCCGGGAGTGACAAGAAAACAGCAAAACTTCTGTACACTTTATTCTGGAGCTTATTTACAAGATTTTATAAAGAATGTCAATCCCAAGTAATCTTAGTAGACAAGTAAAATGTAAAAGAGAATAGAGACTGGTTGTTTTACTTTATTTGATGAAGTAGATGTAAGTAAAACACAAAAACTGAATTTCCAGCCAAATTTTTGAGTAAACCATAAGTATAAATTGTATAAACCATAATTAATGTACATGTCCATGGTCATACAAACAGCTACTTTCAGAGACCAGAAAGGGCTTGCCATGATGTGCCCCAACCCTCAGAAAGTTTCCAGAAAAAGCAATAGAGCACATGAAATTAAATTAGCTTTACTTCCATACAGGAAAGTTGCAGGCATAATGCTATTTTCAGAAATGCAGTCTATTGAGAACAAGGCAACATTAGCTCTTACTAATCTACTAGAGTTCTTTGGGAAGGACAAATAAATGGTTGGACAAGGAGGAACTGGTGGCTAATTATTTTTGACAGGAGAAATTTTCAAGACATTATTAGGTCTCTATAATAGCATCAAATTTTGTTAGCAAGGTAAGCAATGAAGTTTTTCTTTCTTTCTTTTTGTTTTTTTTTTGAAAAGAAAATTCTGTATAATGAAGGCAGTTGAATCCAGATTTCTAATTGGCCTCAACTTACCTCCAACTCATCCCAGATCTCAGAAAAACTATCAATACGTTTTAAAAACAGGAATGCTCATATGAAAACATCATGAGGTACTATTTACATTAAAAAAAAAATTAAAGGGAAAGAGCCAACATATGTAACATAAGGAATCTAAACCATCTTGTGATTCCTTTGCTTGAGAATTCAAGGAAGCAAGTGGTGGAGATCTTGAGCTTTCTGACCTGAAAATGTAAGAGCTGGCCTTGAGAGAAGGGCATAGTGTAATTCGGATCCACTTCTCTGGGTTCCCAGTTCCCATTGACATTCGGCAGCAGAGTTCTGTGCAGACCAGTCATTCACAGTCTCAGCAAGGGAAGGCCATTAAGTCTAGAGCCAGCAGTGCTGATGACATGTGAGTGAAGGCAACATCAGGAAGGATGCCAGATATCACCATGCCACACAGTTGTAAAAGAGAAAGGAAACTGGGTAGAGGGAGACCAAGCCAGGCAAAAAAAGAAGAGTAGAGATCTTTGATCTTTCAGACAGAAATTCACTCTCCATGAAGTCTCCTGAGATGACACTTACAGACTGTGCTCTCTTCCCACTGTACTGTGGTCCAAGATCTCTCAACTCGTAACACAAGCTTACATCAGTCAGTTCCCCAGATTCTCCCCACCCCCCAGAATTTTAAAACATTTAATAAACTCACATGCCCAAAATAAAAGTAAAACACAAACAAAGCATATACTGTGTAGATGACAGTCTGTGACTTATATTCAAGAGTGATCTGGAAGGAAAAGCAGGTTTGAGAACAACATCCACAGAACTGATTCATGGCATGTGGAGTTTCAAGTGCCTGTGACACCCTGGAAGGAAGTGTGCATGTGGTGGGCTGCCTCTGTGTTGTCATTTCTGTTCTACCTCCTGGTTCATGCCAATATAATCACCTCGTCTGGAGGGCACTGGACCAATGACTCACTTCTAATGAATAGGATGCAGCTAAAGCAATGGGTTGACACCTCTAAGATTAAATTAGAGCAAGACTATAACCGTTTTTTCATTTGCTCTTCTCTTATTCTTTCAGATGGAAGTCAGCTATTTTATTGTGAGCTACCCAGTAGAGAGACCTATGAGACAAAAAAAAAGAGGACTCAGTCCAAGCCCAACAAGTTGCTGATCCCTACCAACAATCATGGAAACATTCTCAGAAGCAAATCCTCCAATGGTTGAGCCTTAGACCACAGTCAAGAGCTGCATTTGGATTGCAACCTTGTGAGAGACCCTGGGTTACAAGACCTTATTCCTAGCCTAAAGAAACTATAAGATAATAAGTATTTGGGGTATTTTGGTATATTTATTTATTTAGAAGTACCACGTGTGCTTTACCACTAAACTACATCCCCTTTTTTATTTTTTGTTTTGAAATAATACCTCACTAGGTTTCCCTGGCTGGTCTGGAACTCCATCATCCTCCAGTCTTGGCCTCCAAAATAGCTGGGATTACAGGTGTGCACCATAGCCTTATTTGTCATTTTAAGCCATTAAGTTTGGGGATACAGCAATAGACAAGTAATATAATTAAGAAATTGGATTTGCAGTTTGGAGCTTAGGGTAGAGCCCTATTTAGAGTCTTATTTAGAGTTTTAAGCCTATCAATGAGTAAGTGATAGTTTAAGTTGTGGCTAAAAATGAGATAACTCAGGAAAAAGCAAAGAATTAGAAAGGACCAAACAAGAGAACTTTTGTGTTATGTATATCAACTTACCTGCTAACAGCCTCAAAAAAAAAAATCCCCTTATCTTTCTAAGATGTTCTTGTTTTGAAATCAATTTGCCCTGTATATGAATACACAGTGATAATCTTTCAAAGCCATGTCAATTCCACATAATTAGTGAATCTCTCTTAGGTTGAGACTGTACTTATTCATATGCACATAATGAACACAATATACTAGCTGTTTCTTTTTCGACCAACTCTAAAATGGAAAATAGCTAACTTATTGAGATAGCTTTATTCAAGGTCACAATGATCCCCAAATGCTTCTGAGTTGTTTTTAACTGAGGCTGCTTTCTTAGAAAAGACCAAATGTCAGCAACAGGCAGTTAAACAAAGAGTTTTGCTTGTTTTGTTTTATTTTGTGTTTTTAGATGGTGTATCATACTATTTTTGGAAAACAATAAAGAATAATTTGAGAAACAAATTTCAACTAACATTAAATCATTCGACTTTTTTAAGTCATCCTAGGAACACTAAACCTCACACTATGATGGGATTTTAGAGATCAACATTTTCAGGCTGGCAATGGCAGCCCATGTCTGTCTATACATGTTGACATTTAAATTCCAAAAACACAATAGAAACCATCTCTATGGAAGGATAAATGCTATTCATATAATTTGTTTACATTATTATGTCAATATGACTGATTATATTGTATCAATAATTTGAGAAAAATCGTAGGTAATGCCAATCTTCTAAAAGCATTTTTTTTTTTTTTTTTTTTTTTTGCAAAACTGAAATGTCCGGGACTACTTGTTCTTTCCAGATTCGAAAACAGACTTTATGTTGGAAAAATTGAGAAATAATTGGAATTACAAAAGGCAGCTAAATTGGATAGTCATAAATATCAAGCAGTAAGCTTAAAAGCAGTGAGCCACAGGGTCAAAAATAGGGTATAATATTCCTGTGACTGAAATCGAGATATAAATTATGTATTATATTTTTTTAAAACCTAGAGTTTGTTGATAAGTCTAAACTATGAAAGCCCAGATGTTATTACTCCTTTTACTCTTAGGGATGTTCTTGAGTCACCAGGAAGTAAAAATGAGAGACAATCCATAAAATTATGATTAGATTCAAATAATCCCAAGCATCCTCTAATTTCCACATTTTTTTTTTTGGCTCTTCTTTGGCTTCCTAACCAATGTCTGCATTGGTGTGCTACTTTCCTCGGTTTACCTCTTCAGGTCAACTCTCTACCTCTCTTCTGCTCTGTGTACCAGGAAGCAAAGATTCATGGGCTGCATAAATGAGACTGCCTTTTCTTTCGGCTGCCTTTTGGGTTTGGCCAACGGCAGGCATTCTTGAGAGACTGGAGAACTAGAACAGGCAGAGGTCAAGATATCTATTCCTCTAGCTACTTCCTCATCAGCATACAGGTTGGTACTGGCTGATTTCCTCTATCAAAGGCACCTTTCCTAGAGCTTCCTAGACTCTTTTCAGGTATCACTTCTTCCTATTGCTCCTCTTCCCCTTTTCAGCCTAGGTTATAAAGTCATTTCATTAAATTCTCATTATTTCATTTGAGTGTATTATCTGTTTTTTACTGGGGCCCTGAATATGGGCAATACATATTCACACAGAGATATTGCCTAAACTTACCTATTTTATATAAAATCACCAAAAGAGGCAATCATATACTTTAATTAAATGAACAAATGTATTTATTATACTCATATTGAATGCAAATATATAAATAGAAATATAAATTTTTTTTTCTCATATGCTTTCCTTCTTGCTCTATAAGTTCAAGAAACAAAAATTTAGGAGGAAGAGAAGGTCTTCCAATTCAGTGAACTCCAACTTATCTTTCAGAACTTTATTGCCAATTTCCAATCCATTTTAGTAGCAGCATGAGCTAAAATCACATTCTCTTTCTCCCTCTGAAAATGTACTCTAGAAAGCAACATCCCAGTTCTATTTTTCAATTGATATGTAATCTATCTTTAAAATATTTACATCTACCACAGAACAACCCCATTCTTCACAATTTATCAAGATAATACAAACATTGCTATTTCCTCAGGTATCTATTTGATCCCTGCTGATTGCATGATGTTCTGGATGGTCATATATGTAGAGATACAGGGAGTAGAGACCAACCCCTTCTCTCTTCTTATAATATCCCATGCTTTCTTCTGTGAGTCAATTAACAAAGGAGTCAGAGTCCTATGTTTTCCATCAAATAAAAATCTTCATTCTTCCTAGCAACTCTAAAACTTCTACACATCTCTCAATGTCAAATTTGAAAGTTGGTCTTTTTTTCAGAAAAGGTCTCTTTTCTACATCTCTAGTTGGCATTTAAGAACCTCAAACTATGCTATGAACTGCAATGTAAAAGCTTTTTCCTACAAAATGTAAAATGCCAAAGTGATATTTGCAGAACTGTAAATATCTTCCTCATTGAATTTAGAGCTATCATATGTAAGGGCAAGAAGTCACTCTGTAGAAGTACTAAAGAAAGTTAGAACAAAGTCAGATGGGTAAATTTTCAGTCACAGTTTATTGTCAACCACTGCTATTGTCTCTGCTATGAAAGATCAAATAAGAAACAGGTGTGCCACGGCAAGACTTAAGGAATCTTTCTTCTTTTAATACATGGAAACTTGGCCTTGAGATCAAAGTTTACCAGAATTTTCGTGAAAGTACAATTCAAAAATAGGTGCAATCTCAGTTATTCTGGAGGGTGAGGTGAGAGGGTCACTTGAGACCAACCTAGGCAACATACACACTCTATCTCAAAACAAAGAAGTTTTGAGACTCTGTCTTAAAACAAAGCAGTTCAAAATATGCATGATTTTAAGACTTCTCTGGGTCTCCTCACTTATAAAATGAAAATAATGTTATCCTGTACAACTCCTGAGAAGATACTGTACCTTCTCCAAAAGAGCCCTCATTAAATGTTGGTTCTCTTCTCCACCACAATTTAATAAAAGAGAAGAGACACACAAAATAAATTAGGTAGACTCTATCATATTTGATAAAAAGTTGATAAATCTCTATGGAAAACAAGGTAATTTGTCCAATGTCATATTTAAGTGGTGCTAGGTAAAGGGAATAAAAGGTAGGAAAGCAGAATTAGACAACTATGTCACACATTTGAAAGAGAGAAAGATATGCTTAAGAAATGAAAATAAGAGTTTTCCAGAAGATCAGGCCACTTTAAGAGATTATAAGACAAAAGTCTGGACAGTAGGGTTTATACAAAGTTACAGACAGCCTTATAGTTTGTAAGAGCCTCTAAAAATATTGAACCAGCTTTGCTCAATGACAATATTAAAGCCAATGAGGATTAACTAATGCACAATTATTGCTAATTTAAAAAAAAAAATGTCCCGAAGTTGATAGGCAATGGTTTTAAGGTTGTCTATACTCAGACATTTTGCCTATGAACAGTTACCTATTCGTTGTTTTGTTTGTTCATTTGTTCATTTTTTTTTTATCTCAAAGATTAGAGATGGGCTTTAGGAAAGCTTCCTCTGGAGATTAGGATTAGGAGAAGGGCACCTATTGAGAGGAGATCATGAAAGTGCTGAGGACTGTCCAGGTGAGACATGAGCCAGAATGATGGCAGGAGAATGAGAAAATGGAGACAAAATGGAAGAGACACATCCGTGGTATAAGGGAAGGCTCACAACAGGCAGAACGGTAATCTCAAAAAAGAACAAGTAAAAGATTTTTCTTAGATATCACACTAAAGAAACCAGGAGAATACCAATATCTAAAAAAAGGAACACTTTTGAAAATTATGATGAGTTTAGGTTCTCACATACAGACTTCAAAGTGTGGCAATATCATGGTGGTCAAATACAGTAGATAGAATAAGAAAAAAAAAGTACCTGAAATACAGGAGATCCCTGAAAGTTACAAATACAAAGAATGAAGAAAGGTGAAAGTATGACTTTAACTGAGATCATAAGTTAATGAGAAAGATGTCTGAGGGCATGGACTTTAGGAAACACCTATATTTAGCAGGTAGAAATAAAGCTGTTTGAAAAGATATAACTAAAAAGCTCACAAGAAGAGAAATAATATCAGGACTGTGACAAAGTACTGCCTAGTATTTAAGAAATCAAACAGACTCTGCTTCTAGTCCTGGCTCTGCTTCCTCATCTAAACAAAGGAATAACATTGGTACATATCCCATAAATTTGTGTGAGATTAAATCCAATAATGCAAAATAATATGTTTGGGATCAAGTTATTGTTTAATAAATTTTGGTAATAAAATAATCTGAAATGAATAATTTTTCCAAAAAAAAAAAAACTATGAAACTGATGAGGTATCATCATATTCCCCATTTTACAGATCTGAAAAAGCCTGGAATGTTAAGTACATTGGTCAAAAAGTTATAAAAGTTGGCTCCAGGCTCTGTCTGACTCTAGAATGCATAAGACCTGATAATTACTGATCTTTAGTAAAACAATTTGGACTCAAATTCCTTGGAAAATGATTCTTATTTAAGGTCTATTTGAACGTATATATACCAGCTTGATTTTGAATTTTTTTTCTTACTCAAATTGGCTTTTGCTCAAAAATCTGAAAATTGTAGCTTAAAATATCATCTATCAAACATACGTGCATATTTTTAATGAATTAATTTATTAGTATTAACACACACTTGGTCTCTAAAAGGTTGTCTATACTCAGACATTTTGCCTGTGAACAGTTACCTATTCTTCTTAAATTTGTTTCATTGTATGTTCCAGGGTTTACAAGAAAGTGATAGAAATTGTGTTGCTTTCAGTTTGTGAAACATTTATATTCAGGACTTCCATTATGAGATTACATTGGGATATGAATTAACTAACCTAATACCTTTGGCTCTCTCTTGATTAGACACCTTGCTTTGCTGAGATGTATAATGCAAAGTGAAGCTAGCCAATCCCAAATCTAAATGCCAAATGTTTTCTCTGATATAAGGAGGCTGATTCATAGTGGGGTAGGGAGGGGGAGCATGGGAGGAATAGACAAACTCTAGATAGGGCAGAGGGGTGGGAGGGAAAAGGAAGGGGTAGGGGTTAGAAATGATGGTGGAATGGGATGGACATTATTATCCAAAGTACATGTATTAAGATAGGAATTGGTGTGAATATACTATGTACACAACCAGAGATATGAAAAATTATGCCCTATATGTGTAATAAAAATTGTAAATAAAATTGTAAATAAAAAAATTAATTACAATTTTTTTCTCACCAAAGAACGTACATACATCAACCACCCAAAAGAATAACCTTACTTATTATGTTGAATATTACTCCCAAAAGCCAACACAGGGAAAAAGAATACTATATTAGTCAGGGTTCCCTGGAGAAACAGAACCAATAGAACATACATATAAAAGCAATAGAACATACATATAAAAGCAGATTTATTAGGTTGGCTTATAAAATCAGAGGCTGGAGAGTCCCACAATGGCCATCTATAGGTAGAAGAGTTGGGGAAATCAGTGGCTGCTCATTCCAAGAAGCTGGTCACCTCAGGACAGAAGGGACCAATAGTGTAGCACCAGTCTGAGGCTGAAGGACTGGAAGCTTCAGGCAGTTACTAGTGTGAGTCCATGGTCAGTGACTAAGAACTTGAAATCTGATGTCCATGGACAATGGCAGCAGCAAACACACAAGCTCCTGAAGAATAGAGTTTCCAAACAGTACAAGCTTTACCCTTTTTCCATTTTTCTTCAATCCAGGCCCCAGCCTATTGGGCATTGCTGCCCACATTTGGGACAGGTTATCCGACCTCAGTTCCCTGATTCACATGCCAATCATCTCTGAAAACACCCTCAGAGACACACCTAGAAATGTGCTTTACCAATTTTCTAGGATTCTCTAAATCCAGTCAAGTTGGCCACCAAGATTAACCATCACAAATCTTGAAAATGAATATATGTAAATCCACACATCCATATGTATACAGTTATAAATTAAGTTCCTATTCTTAAATTCTCTAAGAATAATATGTTCTTCAAAATCTGATAAATACTAGCCAATATGTTACAAGAGACACAACTAAATCATAATGGAAAGCATAGAAAAAAAGATCTATTAGCATTTTTATTTATCAAAATAAAAGAGGCTTTAAGGCAAAAAAAGAACTTCAAGAGGTATTGATCACTTCATGAAAATAATGGTCTCAAATTACTAGGAATCCAGCCATTCTAAATATACATATACTTAGTAATGGCTTCAAAATTAAAAACTTAACCATTAAAAGTAAATATTTTTAGTACATTTCTCCAGTGGCTGATAGATTCAGCAAACAACAACAACAAAATACAGTGAAATTAGTTATTTGCATCAACTTGAATGGATTTTGGATGCATAGTGAGGAGTAAAAATCACATTATACATAATGTAGACTCCTGATTAATAGCACTGAGGAGAAAGAAGGAAGAACCACTAATGAGATGGGGTTGGTATGGGGGATGGCAATTAAAGCATTCTAAAACTAGATTTGTTGATGATCACATAACCTGCGAATATTCTAAAAACCACAGAAATGCAGACATTAAAAGGATGAATTTCATATTTGAATTATATCTCAATAAAGCAGTTTTGAAAAATATATTACAGGTGACTATCCAGATTATTATATCATTTCTATGAATTAAAAAAATATATTGCTGATGGCAGTAAAAGCATGCACAAGATAACAATAAAAGTAAAGTCCAAATCATGCTACCATCATCTCTGGGTGTAAACCAAGAGAGTTTTATGGAAACAGAGCACAAAGGGAGATGTCACAGTAATGCTCTATTTTACTGGTTGGGTGCTTCCATAACTTTATTATTACACTTTAAAACTTTGTATTTGTTACATTTCTCCCATGTGTATATATTATTTCATAATTTAAAAACTGGTAATATAAACTGATTTAAGATCAATTCTAATCATTTGCCTATTGAACTTTAGTCTAAATATAGTCAATGTTTATAGTTTTTTACATAACTTTACATGGTATTTCACTTTAGCCTCACAACAGTGTTGTGATTCAAATATTATCTTTTTACAAAGGAGGAAGTAAAAGAAAGAAATGTCTATTTTATTTGTACAGTCATTGAAAGAACCTGTAAATTTCTGTTGCAGGCAGAACTAATGTCCATTCAAGTGCATTTTCCAATACAACCAACAACTTAGGCTTTGTCTTATTTGTTTCTTTCATTTTCCCTTCCAGCCAAACTCTATGGAGATAATAAAAATAATTGACAAAAACAACCACTAACTGAATCCATTCTTAGAGCCAAGATCTCTACTCCTATTATCTCACTTAATCCTTAAATAACTCTTTGATATCCTGATTTTACAGGGGAGGAAATGGATTTAAAAAAAGGAAATTTTTACCTATTTCAGGTTATAAACCTACTAACTAATGGAGAGTTGATTCTAAAATACAGGGTTTGTTCAGATCCTTGTCCCATTTGTTGATTGGGTTATTTGTTTTCTTGTTGTTTAATTTTTTGAGTTCTTTGTATACTCTGGAGATTAGAGCTCTATCTGAAGTGTGAGGGGTAAAAAAATTGTTCCTAGGATGTAGGCTTCCTATTTACCTCACTTATTATTTCTCTTGCTGAGAAAAAACTTTTTAGTTTGAGTATGTCCCATTTGTTGATTCTTGATTTTAACTCTTGTGCTTTGGTGTCCTATTAAGGAATTTGGAGCCCGACCCCACAAGATGGAGGTTAGAGCCAACTTTTTCTTTTATTAGACTCAGAGTCTCTGTCTCAGAGGAGGATATACAATCAATCAACAAATACAAGAAAAAATGCTCACCATCTATAGCAATGAGAGAAATGCAAATTAAAACCACTCTAAGGTAACATCTCATCCCAGTAAGAATGGCAGCCATTATGAAGTCAAACAATAACAAGTGCTGGCAAGGATGTGGAGAAAAAGGTACACTTGTACATTGCTGGTGGGACTGCAAATTGGTGCAGCCAATTTGGAAAGCAGTATGGAGATTCCTTGGAAAGCTGGGAATGGAACCACAATTTCACCCAGCTATTCCCCTTCTTGGACTATACCCAAAAGACCTAAAAAGAGCATACTACAGGGACACAGCTACATCAATGTTAATAGCAGCACAATTTATAATAGCTAGACTGTGGAACCAACCTAGATGCCCTTAAACAGATGGATAGATAAAAAAAAATGTGGCATTTATACACAATAGAATATTACTCAGCACTAAAAAATAACAAAATCATGGCATTTGCAGGAAAATGGATGGCATAAGAGCAGATTATGCTAAGTGAAGTCATCCAATCCCTAAAAAACAAATGCCGAATGTCTTCTTTGATATAAGGGGGGTGACTCAAAACAGAGTAGGGATAAAGAGCATAAGAAGAAGATTACCACTAAACAGGGACAAGAGGTAGGAGGGAATGGGAGGGAGAAGGAAAATTGCACAGAAGATGGAAGGAGACCCTCATTGTTATACAAAATTACATATAAGATGGTGTGAGGGGGAAGAAAAAAAAAGAGAGAGAGAAATGTGTCACAAGAGATGGGGTAGAGAGAGGTGATGGGAGGGGAGGGGAGGGGAGGGGGGATAGGAAGGGGATAGGAAAGGCAGCAGAATACAACAGACACTAGTATGGCTGTATGTATAAATGTGGCTGTGTAACCAATGTGATCCTGCAATCTGTACACGTGGAAAAATAAGAATTCATACCCCATTTGAATCAAATGTATGATATGTCAAGATCATTGTATTGTCTTGAGCAACTAATAAAAAAAATTAAAACACAGGGTTTGTATGGCATCAAAATTAATATTTTCTATTGATATAATATATGCAAGAATACTGCAATTAGGATGGATACAAGAAGTTGCATATAAATGATATGCATATAATTGACCATACTTAACAATTATACAAACACTGTTTCTTTAGAATCCTGTCTCCAAATAAGTTAGGAACTAAAGAGAATACTGCCCATATCTGACATTTCCTGATAAAGAAGAATGTAGTTCCTAACTTTTTAATTTTGCAGGTCTTTTTTTAACAGATGAAATTTTTAAACTTCACTTTTAATCTCCAATGCCTGGAATAAATAAGTGTCTCCACCTGAACCTTAAATTAATTCATTTTAAGTTGTAGATAAATTAAGAACCTCAAAGAAACATCCCTAATTAGAATATTAGATGGGGGCTGGAAAAGGACAGGGGATAGACTTCCACAGTAAGATGAAACTACTCAACTGAGACCACCAAAGTGAATCAAGACTCTACTTAAGCCACAGAATTTAGAAAACAACTTTTTAAGAATTTGTTTTATTTTGAGCCATGAAGGCATACTTTTTGACATAGAGATGACGTAGAATAGTTGGCTTCTTCTTAGGGTTTACTACTATAATGAGAGAATTTGTTACCTAACCTTTCTAAGAGGCTATTGATATTTATCACATTGCTGAATATAGAGTTCAAGCCTGAGCAAATTAAATTTGAATGTCTACATTTTTAATTGCTTTCTGATACTTTGTTGTTGTTATTGTTGTTGTTGTTGTTTTCAAATTGGTGAAGTACGGTATCTGTGCTTTTTAGCTCTATGTGCAGGTGTGAATGAACACAGGGTGGGATAAATTATATTATCAAAGAACACATTCTCCCACCCTCTTAAGTTTTCTTATTCCTCGTCCAAGAACTCAACTATTCCTTTCTATCTTGAGAACAAAGTGACGTATTATGGGTGATTACATATATTGTTTGTAGTCAACAAAACTTGAGACTTGGATTTTGCAATTATCCTGAGAAGATTTTGACTTCAGAATCATGGAGTTTATTTATCATCCGACATAGTCAAATAGTAAAGAAAATATGAGACTATACAAAAAATTCGAACAGTTTATTCAGAAATTTTTAAAATACTCCAAATGGAATATTGGTATATTCTGGTTTATTATATTCACAAAGAAGTTCATTTTTTTAGGCTTTATTTCATTAATATCTACCTTATACAGGAAAAAACACTACTTTGGTAAAATGCTTAGAAAGAACGTGTGTTTGTTTGATCTGTTGTAAAGTGTATATCTTCAGTTTCATATTGTTGTTTCCTAACGTATTTAATCGTTTTATAATTAATGCATTATAATTACATTTGAGTAGTAATGAAATGTAGACATATAAAAGAGTTAATAATTAATAGGTATTAATCTCAGAGTTTATATATAATGAAGGATAAAACGTAAAATTTGAAAGCAAATTATATTAAATACTTTCAAATACATTCATTTATATTTGTATAAAATAAAGACATTTATGAAAATTAATTGTAAAACTAGAAGAGAAAAGGACCAGGATGCGGACATGAGGCAAAACTTAAGGATAAACCTGTAGGATTGGCCAAGACAGAAAAAAAAAGACACCATAACATGACAAGCTTTATTTCACCCACTTCCTTGAATAGGATTCTTGAGAAACAGAGAATCCTGTTTGCTTCCATTGCCTCCATGATGTGTAATAAAGAGAATAGAAGACTTCAGTATTAGTTTGATTTGATCTGAAAGGCTGCAAGATGTACAAGCTAAAGAAAAGAAGATTTGTTGGCTCTCAAGATATGCAAATATGATCTCAAATTTTTATAACATTAGAAGTAGACTTTTCACTCTTTTGCAAAGTGAGAAGGAACTTGGAGTTCCTAACGAATCTTTAAATTGTTCGGTTCTACTAAAGGCCAGGGCTGGAGGGAGTATAACTCTACAGGAGGTTTTCACAGGTTGTGATTCCTGGAGCAAACTGATCAATTGCAATGGAGTTTCTTAAGGAAGATAGAAATTTGGGTACATATGTACTCAGTGGATTGCAAAGTAAACTTTAGAACTGTGAAAACTTCAAGTGTGTCATATGCTGCTTTGGAAAAGGGAATCAATGAAAGGCAGCTGGAAGATCAGAACGAAGAACATCTTGAGAGACATCTAGCCTTGGTTACATCATGGAAGTGTGCAGAAATTTAACCATCTGAGAGAGAGAATAAAACTCAAAAAAAAGTAAGAGTTTGATAGGGAGAGATGATGCTTGGGGAAAAAAAGAAAGAACTCAAAGCCAGGGAAAAGATTTTTAAAAGATTTTAGGGTCTTAAAATTAAATATACTAAACACTGAAGTACCTCATTGCATTAATGTGACCCATAAAGTCCTCAGGCCCCAGGGAAAGAAGAGTTCCTGTTCTGATTTCAAGCTAATAGAACCCCAAATTCACTTCTCTCTCTCTCTCTCTCTCTCTCTCTCTCTCTCTCTCTCTCTCTCTCTCACACACACACACACACACACACACACATGCACACATATACACAACTGTATTAAAGCACATGTAGCAACTCTAGACTTAGATCTCGCATTCAGCATTGGCTGGGTACTGCTGTCAAAGTACTGAAGAAAATGCTTCTCCACATTTCTTTTTTTTTTCTTTTTTTTTTTTTTTTAATTTTTTATTGTTGGCTGTTCAAAACATTTCTTATCCTATGATCTCAAAATAGGTCACTATGTAGGAATACTTGAAGACTTGTAAGTTGTGCTGCTAGAGAGATAAAAGAACAAAGTTCCTAATGGGAAGAACTTGAAAAGTGAAGTTGATCAAATAAGAAAAATGACTAATTAATCTTTTTTGTCTAATCATTCCTCTCAGTATGAAGAAATAAATTCCAGTGTAGCAAAGTATGAGTCTCAGTAGTGTCAGTATAAACGCTTATTGTTTTTGCTTGTGTACGAAACAATGGCTCTGGAGGTACTTTTGAATTTGGGTGGTATTTACAGTAGTTGAGCATAATGACATAGGAACATTTTGTGACGTTTGACAACTTATATTACTCTTAAATGTGCACATGTCTAGGTCTATACATAACTAGATGGATACTTAATACTAGAACTGATCATTTTTATTAAAAATTTTGATAACCGTGGCTGGAGCTGGGGCTCAGCCTAGCATGTGTGGGGCACTGAGTTTGATTCTCAGCACTGCGTATAAATAAATAAAATAAAGGTCTATAAACAACTAAATTTTTTTTTAATTTAATACAATTTATTTTTAATATGAAATGGAAGATTTACTAACAGTTGTAATTTTTAAATACTACATTTACCCATTATAATTTTTAATTTTATTGGGGTAAAAAATGGGAGTTCATAACCCACTTGAATCAAATGTATGGAAGATGATATGTCATGAGCTTTGTAATGTTTTGAACAACCAATAAAAAAAATAATAATAATTTTTAATTTTATTTTCATTTTAATATGTACTTTGAATATTTTTAAAGAATATGTTTTTCTTTTTACTTAATTCCCTAGTATTCAGAATCTAGTCAGGAAAAAGAAAATCTTAACTAATTAGTCATGTATTTCCAAAGAACAAATATAATGTGAGAAATTGTTAAATAGATTTCAGAGGGCTTAAAGGGAAAAAGTAAAAACTGAATAACAGAAATATTAATTGCTGAAAGATTTTCCACTCCTACTGCCAAATAAACAAAAACAGACTGGATTTTTACAACCTATATATTTTATAACCTAGATGTTTACATGTGACCCAGGCTTTTATAGAGGGGAACTAACCAGGTGGAGCTGGTACCTCAAGAACTAGAAAGAGTATCCCAACAAAGCTGTTGTCCCAACAGATCTGAGGAAGGTAAACAGTTTTTTTGGTCCTGGTATCTTTGAGGGGACATAATGGGTCTGTTTCTGAAAAATAAAACAAATGAACAAAAACCTGGGACTAAAGACAGCAGCCATTACCAGGATGGAGAACCATTGCTAGAGAGACTCACAGGAACCAACAGCAAACTACATAAAGAACCCGAGACCTTCTCACCCTTGCTTTCCAGTCTTCCTTCAGAGCCGCATTGGAAACACCTGACTCCAAACCAACTGGCAAAGAAGAAATGGGGCTTTTGAGACTGAGGCTAAGCACCACAATGTAGTGTGGAGGAGGATGGCTTTGAAACTTCCAGAATACACAGTCCACCACACGGCCCACCTCTTGACTACTCCATGTCTTGCCTTCTGAATGGATTTAAACTTCTATGCATCTACTGTTTTTTGGTTTTTGTTTTTGCCTTCCAAATTATATTTCTTACTTAAACAAAACTCTCATCTCTCACTTTCTCCCACAAAAAAAGTGAGACTTTTTGGTGAACAGTCATTGTGTACACCGTGGGAAAACCATAATGCTCTATGTAGGTGACAATCTGGAAATTATTAATATTCCTTCTTAAAAATTACACAAATTTGCACCTGGAGAGTCAGTAACAAAAATAAAATAAGCTTCAAAGTGAAACTACATTTTTTTTTCTCTAAAACAATAAAGTGACATGCACATGTAACAAGCAAGAGCAAATGCCCACAAGAGTTTAAATCCCTCATTCCTATAATCAGGCCATGAAGCCGTTGTTATTCTTTTTTCTCTACCTGTTTATCTTATCCCTGATCTTGACTGGTTGGGGTTTTTTTTACCCGGTGAAGTGATCAAAAATTTCATTTCTAAAAAATTGAAATCCTCAGTGTCATTAACTGTTTTTGTTTTTTTCTTTGTTTGCCTGGGTATGGTTTCTCATTAACTTTCATTATATGAAATTGAAATACTAAAAGGAACCCACTGGATTCAGAGACAGTTGGCCATATCCCATTATAAGGGAAGACAGAATTTTCTTTCGATAATTACCACAGCCATAGAGGTGACTTGGACGTCCTTTATTTGCCTCTTGGTTCAAAAGCAAAAAAGTCCAAAATGCATGTAGCAGTCCAGTGCATTGGGATCCCTGTCCTGTCCTTATTGTGCATCCTTCCTTTGGAAACTAAGAGCTCTTAAGCAACTTGCAGAGACTGGGAGAAAAACAATTCCATGCTCAGGTTATGAGGTGTAATAGTGAGAAGAGTCATTATCCTGTCTACCCCTGCTCCCCAAGCAAGTAGCAGAATAAATTGGTCACTGATTTAAGTATAAACTGTATGTACTCTATAGGAATTTAACTGTGTTGTTTCAGGATACTGTCTCCCATTTGGTGTAATCAAGTATTATTGAGAAAATATATAACTGATACTTTTTGACACTTTATGTTTACTTTAGTATTTATTTTTGTTGAAAAAGACGTTTAATTTGTACACTTTAAATGCAATCATACCTGATTTTTAAATCCTTTATGTCATTATGATTGATTGCAAGTTCAGGTCATGATAGAAAGAGAAGACACAAATATGGAGCTCAAATGATTGATACTGAAAAAGGAAAAAGAAAAGGAGAATCTTCCAAGAGTTGGTCTGCTCAGATTTTGAGAATGCTAACAATAAAATTATATAGAGTTCTGCCAAATGTATAAAATCCACAAATAAGACATTATAAATATTTAATGATACTTTAGTGAGCAATTAAAACAATACACATAAACATTATAAAAGTATCATTTAATTCTCAAACAAAAAAGTCAGTTGAAATCAATTATAATTGATATAATTACTGAATGATATAATTACTGATCAAAGCAATGAAAAAAGAATTTCACATATTAAATCCAGAATTCAAGACCAATGCATACAACTCTGCATTGCCTATTACAATGTGAAGAAAATTATACTCATGAAGTTAGTAAATTACAGAAGAAAAACAAACATTATTTGCTATGTTTATTGGATGATAATTCTGGAAAGTGGAAATCATCATTTTGAGAACATGAGAATATTTCTAACAAACATAATTTGAATTTAATTATACAAATTTATTATTATTATTTTCCTTTCTATTTTTCTGGCCAGAATTGTTTCAAATAATAAATTATCAAACAGACTTTTAAAAACTGTAGTTAATACACATAACTTAAAATATACAATTTTATCAACTTTAAAGTGTATAGCTCAGTGACATTAAATAAATACAATTACCATCAGTATCTAGCTTTAGAATATTTTCACCATCCCAAACTGAAGCTCCATGGTCATCAAGTAATAACTTCCCTTAGTCCCTTCCCATGAAGAAATTAGCTTTTATTTTCCAAATTCAAGAGCAAAGTGTTCTGTTTCTATAATTGCATTTTTCACAACCAACCTTCAAAGTCAACTTTAGACATTATGATTAGAAATATATAAATTTGCAAATTAAAATATAAACAGGAAATATCACTTGCACCATAGCGCGCGCACACACACAGAGAGAGAGAGAGAGAGAGAGAGAGAGAGAGACTAATTAGAATCAAAGAGGAGAAAGAGTGAATCAAGAATAAGACATCACAATAGGGAGGGAGGGAAAAGTACTTTGGATTAGACAAACAGGAAAGAAGGGAAGGAGGAAGAGAGGCATAGGAAAGACAGTAGAATGAATCAGACATTACTTTCCTATGTTCATATATGCATACACAACCAGTGTAACTCCACAACATGTACAACTGCAAGAAGAGAAAGTTGTACTCCATGTATGTATGTCAAAATATATTCTACTGTCGTGTTTAACTATAAATAAGAAAATTTGTAAATAAGAATAAGACATCAATAGTATTTAATACCAACCAATAAATGCCAATATATAAATGTGTGTCATGAAATAAGAATTCACTGAGGGATAAACAGTTACTAGGTTTCCAGGCTTCATTCCTGTATCTGGGTACCTACATCAGCACCAAATTAAAATTTTATATCCAAATCATATTTTGAAAACTGTATATATTTAATCTCTTAAATGGCATTAGGAGAACATTCAATATTCAGAAACTTAAGTTAAAAAAAATAAAATGTCCTTTTCATTTGGAAACAGGGAGTTCCATTGTTCAAATTATGAAAGCCCCGCTCCTAAGAGCCTGTGGTTGTGAGCAGTATGTGGTCTGGCAGGCCGAGGAGTGATCACCCACGTGGACTGCATCATCCATATTTCTCCTTTCCCTTGGGGGGAGGACATGCCTTCAACAATTAAATATTGTATCTGCTAGTTAACAATCACCCAACTCAAGGATTCTTGGCATTTAGATTTTCTGTAAAAATACCTGGTCTTTGAACAATAAACCAAAGTTATTTGTTGTTAGCTCACAAGTTGTTTTATTTTTGTTTTAGGGACAACTATCTGGTAGAAGTTTTTTGTTTTTATTTTTGATTTTTATATTTAGGCCTTTGTTCCCTTTTGTGAGTGAGAAAGGAATTTCTTTTAACATATAATTAAAAATGTAACCAACATTTTTGGATTGTGGGATTTTTTTTTTTTTTGCTTTTGCTTTTTAGAAATAATTTCCATTTCAATTTTGTGGAAGAAAGTTAGCATAAAATGTAGGCAGTTGTGACCCAGTGGGATAGGATGTCACCACAGATAAAATGGCAGATACAATTAAAAGGCCATACGCCCACTGCAATGAGTTATTAGGTGAAAGATTTGAGTTCTTGGATTTGTTTTCCCTGAGGAAAATTTTCTGTTACTCTGAAAGAAAAGAAAAATGATATACCCCAATTTTCCTTTTTGTATAGAATGCAAAATATAAAGTTATTTTTGAAATGCATTGTATTATTAAAGGTTGCAAACATATGTGGCTTAAAGAACTGAGAACCATATCACTCCTTAGACCAGAGATTTTTTTACGCCAGGTAAGGTTTTCTGAGGTAAAGTTGTGAGTCAGCTGTAAGATAATATGTAACCAATACTGAACACTAAATCTGAGATAAGTAGTGTGGCTTTTGTACTTCACAAAAAAAGAAAAAGTTATTTATTGGTACTATCGATGTTTGTCCTCAAGCAATTCACTCTGAATATCTACCAGAGAGAGAAGAAGGAAAAAAATTATATGCAAGAACCTTTAGTCAGAGCTCTTTTTAATAGGATTATAATTTTGTAATGCAAATGTACAGTGTAATTAAGACTTTGGCAATTTGATTTTTGTAGAACTGGGTGACATTTAAAGGCTTATATGAAAATTGTTTCATGAACATTTTCTGGATAAGAATTTTAATGTTCTAACCCTGGACACATTATTTTCCCCAGAAATTCTTAGTGACTTCAGTTTTGTTCTCTAAGTACCTCTAAGAAACTGAGGTTAGGTCCCGGTTTAATTGGAAAAACTTCCATAGCTCAGAGACCTTACACTCACCTGGCAAAATTATCTTAATTTTGTATAAAACAGTTTTCTTAAGACCTGCTTTGACTAGTAACATTTGATGCTTAGACATGAGTAGGTAACCTTTCGTTCTTGTGCTTCTGTAGCCAAACTACAGACCTTTTCACTATTTAAGGAAAAAAGACAGGTACAACCAAAGGAAATATTATAAGAATGACACCAGGGGAAAGAAGGGAAAGGAATAGTGTGATGTTAAAATATTCAGTTTTCAAGAGGGGAAATAAGCATCTCCAGATAAGGATAGCTCACATGAAAAGACTCAGGCTCATTTGGCAGTCTGAGCCTGGTGACCTTATGGTTGGGAACCAGGTCAGGAACTTCTTTTTCTTTTCAGATATCTGGAACTTGACTTCAGTGGGTCTGACAGGGAAGACCATGAGAATCTGCACTATTCTGGGCCACTTTCCAGATGTATAACCCAAGGTCAAGCAGAAGGGAAGAAGGAACAAGAAAAAGGCAAAAAGTATTTTCACCACACTATTCCCATGAAGGCCCTACTCATATATTCTATTTCTAAATCACATGAATCCTCACAAAGCCAACAAGAGGCTAAATAATGTGCAAGAAAAGCTCCATTATGGCTTACGTAAAGGATGCCTCAAACTCTGGGCAGCACTATAATTTAAACACTCACACTGGGGATTCTCCTCCAGCACTAAAATGCTAGCTACAGCAGGATAACTTATGTATGTTTGATACCTTAATCAACTAATCATAATTAAGCAATAGTTTAAAAAGAGAGTGTTTTCTATAGCTGATTTGTAAATATCAAAACAAGTTAATCAGTTATAGAATTTTCCTTTTAATTTTTTTTAACCTGTCTACCAACACAGCCTAACAGGAGCACAGGCAGGTCTGTGTGGCCTCATCCAGTCACCAGCAAAATTCACATCTGTAGAGGCCAGCAATGTCCAGATTTTGTTTCACCTACACCTTGACATTATATTCCTGCACTATCCTCTCTTAAATTATATTGGCTTTTCTATGTGTTTGAAATGAGATTTGTAGTATCATAAAAGAGCAAGAAAAGGGCAGTACATTTTTCCTATCACAGAAATAGGAAAAATAAAACTATATTGTTATGGTTGAGAAATGAGGTGTCCCCCAAAAATTCACATGTGAGACAATGCAAGAAGGTTTGAAGGAGAAATTGTTAGTTGATAGCCTTAACCTAATCAGTGTATTAATCCCTCATGGGATTACCTGAGTGGTAACTGGAGGCAGGTGGGGTGTGGCTGGAGGAAGTGGCTCATTGGGGGCATGGCTATGGTGTATATATATATATAGTATCTGGAGAGTGGAGTAGCTCTCTCTGTGCTTCCTGATCACCAACTGTGCTAATTCTTCTGCAGCATTCTTCTGCCATGATATCCTCCCTCACCCGGAGCCTCCAGGAATGGAGCCTGCTGTCTATGGATTGAGATCTCTGAAACTGTGAGCCTCCAAATAAAATTTCCTCCTCTACAGTTGTTATGGTCAGGTCTATCAGTCACAGCAGCAAAAAAGCTGACTAAAACATATATAAAACTAAGAATCCATGTTTTAGAGTAATTCATCTGGCAAAGCAGAGATATATTGAGCATTAAAAAATAATAGTACAGTAATGTAAGTTCTATAACATGCAGAAATTGTTAAGTGATAATTATGGTAGTTATTTTGAATATGTTGATTCTATCCAAAGCCATATGTGTGTGTTTGTGTGTGTTTGTGTGTGTGTGTGCCAGAAGACACACACACACATACATATATATACATATATATACACAAATATACACATATGCTTGTATATGTGTATGTGTTTTCTGGCACATATATATTATATACATGATATAATCAATATATATATATATATATATATATATATATATATATATATACACATACATACTTCTAATGTTTTTATTTAAAAGTTTATATTAGAATAAAATATAACTGTTCAATAAATGTTGTTGTTTCCTGCCAAATGCCAGGCACTGTTCTACTGGCAATACAGCAGTATACAGGAAGACATAAAATCCCTGTCCCTGTCAAATTAACTTTCTATTGTAGATTTTATTCTGTAGTTTTAGTCAATGTTTATCCTCTAAGTTATGAATGGTAAATAGAAGTACTAGAAGAGAAAACATAATTAAACAGTGTGTTTAAAACTCTTGTGGTATCATCTCTTCATTTTAGATTGGGGACTACCAATGCACAAATATCAGGACATACAAGGATCATTGTAGACACTTAACTGGGTCTGTGATAAAATTCAGCCTGTTTCAGAGCACTAATCCATTGCAGATCACTGGCAATACCCAAGTCTGTTAAGTGAAAAGTTTTGGGGACGATAGCCCCTAGCTAGGCTCTTCAGAAAGCTGAGTGCTTTTAAGAGTTGATTTGTGCTCTGTGTACAAGTTGACCTCTATGGATCTATAACTGAATGAACTATTGGGAAGTGAGAGAAACTGTAACTCTAAGGTAGCTTTCTACTAACCTAGGTGTTACTATTTATAATCAGGCCTCTGATTATACATTTATATATATGAAAAGAAAACCACTAAAGGAGAAATTCAATTTTTTAACCATGTTACAAGCTAAGTCTCACTTAAGAGAACTAAACAAAATTCAACAAAAATCAATTCTGGGTATTAACCATAGAAAGGAGACTGGAAGTTCTCATTTGCCACTGAATCTGTATATATCAACCCCTGCCTTGGTTACCACTGAAAGCAAAGATGGGACTTTACGATTATCATTTGGGGGTTTCCTCATTTAAAAAAAAGAAGAAGAAGAAGGAGAAGGAGAAGGAGAAGAAAGGAGGCAGTAAAACGTGGACTTTATGATAACCCCTTGATTCTCAATGAGGGATCAGGTAATCATCATAGGTGAATCTAAAGATGCCATTTCAAATGGCTTTCACCATTGACTTTTTGAGCTTTGAGAGTCTTGTTACTACTCCTTTGCTCCTGCAAGGAACAGACACTCCAAGGTGGAGTGAAGACAAGAAAGCCAGGACTTTGCAAAGGTCAAAGCCTTCAATAACACACTTTCATGAATTTAGGAAGCCCCCAGGCTTTCCAAAGTCAAGCTTCATGGGACAGGTGTTTTATGCTGTGGATATTAGCTGATGACAACAGCAAAGTTAGTGAAATTAGAGCCACAAAATAATATGACAGGTCACACTGACTGAATTTTATTTAAATATCACAGTCAGCTGCAAATTCTATTTTCAGTGATATACATACAGAAAGGGCATTTTTCAGAATATCCTGATTTAATCTTCAATATTTATCTTACCTTCAATTTTTTTCTGTTTCGCTTTCTTTAGAAAAGATAAATTTTTTCACTACATATTCACATACACACACTCACACATATAGAAAACTTATAGAAGAAAATAATATCATTCCTGAACTATTTTCCCCCTACATGAAATATATCCAATATCCTTTTCTCATGTTTTTTCAAGTATCTTAATTACTCAACTATTTTCAACAAGTAGCTCATTAAAATTTCTATTTGGAAATACTTAACTCTGACGATAAACATTGTTTAGAAATATTTTCATAGTTGAGTTAAAATTTGCTGTTAGCTCAACATTATAAAAACTGATTTTTTTTTCCATTTTACCTTAATTTTTACACCTTGTTAATTCTGCATAATATTGATAACACTTTCATTCTATCTGTCATTCAGATTGAGACTTTGGGATTTCGTGGTAGGGCCTAGCTTCTCTCTCTTCTCTTCCTTCCCTTTCCATTTTCCCCAAACTTCCATCTGTATCCCATTAATGCATCTTATATAAAATCTTCTGCCTCCACACTACATTCCTTCCCAAACTTCATCCTGCCCCCAGCTACTTAGAATTCTACAGTGTGATTTACAATCATTTCTCATCCTCTTGTCTCTGCACTCTGATTTCTTGTTACTGAGGGAGGACGTAGTCCTTTAATCCAACCTGCTTATTCTTTTGTACCAGCAAAATTCCTCATTAATTCATCTACATTTTTTATCTCAAAGATAAGTTTCAGGTCCTCTGATTCTTAGGAATTAAATGGAAAGCCTTGGGGCTTCACCTTCCATTGACATGACAAGTGGCACCTGTGTCTGCTTCTTAATGTGTTATACTTTAGATATGGAATTTCCCCAAAGGTTAATGTGTTGAAGGCTTGGTCCCCGGTGCAGCAAGTTTCAAAGGTAGGGCTTTACAGAAGTGACTGGATAATGAGAGCTCTGACCTCATCAACAGATTAATCCATTTATGGATTTATAAGTGAATGAACTATTGGGAAGTGATAGAAACTGTAAAAGGTGGAACCTTGTGGAAGGGAGTGGGCTCCTGCTCCTGCGTGCATGCCCTTGGAACTATATCTTGTCCCTGGCCATTTTCTCTTTTTCTTTGTTCCATGGCTGCTGTGAGGTAAGTAGCTCTGTTCCACCACATGCTTCCCACCATGGTGCTCTGCCTCACTGCAAACCCACAGCAATGGGGCCAAGCAACCTTGGATTGAAACTATGTGCCAAAATAAATTTTGCCTTCTTTAAGTTGTTTTTCTTGGGCATTTTGTCATAGCAATGAAAAATATGACTAACATAATATTAAGTCATGATCCACAGTCCACCCTCACCATGGTAACCCACCCCCATCCTGACATGAAGCCTCTCTGGAAGCTTCTTATGATCTGGAAGCAAACTGTCAGGGCTTGAAATCATGGATTTGGAATCCTGGATTGGCTGCTCACTAGATATGCGACCCTAGGCAAGGTTATCTGCATCTCTTTGCCTCAGTTTCCTTATATATAAAAAGGAAAAAGAAGAGTACCACCCAAATATAATGGTGAGGGAGCTAACTGTGCCTACCATCTAGAATACACTAAACGAACATTAGCCTTTATTTTATTTGAAGGATAAATGAATTAGAAATCCCTCAAGGTTCTATTTCAGTTTAACCCTTCAGTTCCTCTTTAGGGCAGTGAGACATTGTCTAGCTTCCTGCTTCTCCTTTAAATGGACACCCTTAAACTCACACACTATCCATCACTTCAGCATATTGCAATGCTCCTGCTCTCAGAAATCCTCTATATATTCCCAGTCTCTCTCTCTCTCTCTCTCTCTCTCTCTCTCTCTCAATACTTCATTATTCTTAGTCCTTATTTAGAAATGGTGTGTGTGTGTGTGTGTAATATATTTGTAAATATAAATGTAAATATATATAATATATACGTATATATAGCTCTGTTCCACCACATGCTTGCCACCTCTAGCATGTATTAAAATTGTCCTGAAATTACCCTTACATTGGTTATTTATCTCCTCAACCAGATTTTAAACTCTCTATCCACTCTTCTTTCCTCATTAGTGCAGGACTCTATTTCTAACAATAATATAATAATCCATTTTTAAAAAATCTGTCCTTACTATATGTAAATCTCAATGACACATGAGATGAATATCATTACCTCTCTATAGATGAACAAACTGAAACACAGAGACTTCAAATAATTTGCACCAACTGGATTTAAACCTGAGATTTCTAGGCCTTATTTCCTCTCCTGCAGAGAATTTACCACAGTACTTAGGAAGCACTTCTAGAATAAAGGAGTGATTAATCTGAATGCTGTCATAAAGTAACATGATTTTCTCTTGGATGAGTCCAGAGAATTAAATTTTAAAAGTTTTTGTGCTTGTAGGAGTATAAGTTTTAAAATCTAACTGACTTGAGGTCAGTTTGTGGCTCCAACAATTACTGATGCATGAGCTTCGGCAAGTAATCTAATCTCTTGAAAGCTCAGTTTCCTCCATTATAAAACAGGATCCTATCAATCTCAGAATAATTTTTAGGGATTAAATGGATGAACATATATAAAGCACATAGCCTGGTGCTCAACTCTGTAAAAGAGCTCAAGGGATATATGGAAAATAATTTTATGGGAGATTGATAGGTGGACTTCTGTTTGAATTGAATAATAAAACAAAAATAAGAAGGCCTAGAGGGACAGGAGTGGGAGAGTGTGGAGGGCATGCAGTGTGGGAGAATGTGACATAATTGAGTCTCTACCACAAAAATCCCAGTTTTGCTTTTGTATTAAAAAATGTTTAAACAAAATTTAGCATGTATTTCAATGTTTTAAGTATATAAAGTTTAGTGAAAACTAATGATTCATTATATATATATTTTTTGGTTCTGTAGAGTTGTCCTAGCAAAACCCTGTTTTGTTTATCTTGTTTATTTATGTATTCTGCCTCTCAGTATCTTCAGATAGTTTATCTCCAAGAGGCAACCAGTTTCACAGTTGAGACAAATAGGTCTCATCCCACTTCCTGTAAGTACAGAATATGGAGGCTTGTTTTTAGTATGACTAGTCACTCTGAAGAAAGGAAACCAAAACAACAAATGAAAAGTCACAGGAAGAAGTCCTAAGCTCCTGAGCAAATATAAACTTACTTCTGTGTATCCTGTAATGATATTTTTCTGCACTGAATTCATTCTAACATTATGAGTCACTAACTTGGTAAAATACTAGAAAACAAATTTCAAAGTCACATAATCTCATAATCTTTCCCTGCCAGACGCACATTTTATTTCTTAATTGTTTCTGTGAACAACATACACTGGAGAAAGGAGGCCATGACTGGATAATCAGAAGAATGAGTGCCCTGGTGTCTTCTGTGGCTTTCTATGCAAAGAGGTAAGTGGACTTTTGCATGCATGCCATGAGAAGGACTTTATATCTGAGCAACAATCACAGTGAACTGACAGGTATAGATAACTTTTAACATGTTTTATTTCAATTGCTAGAAATGTTATTACTTAGATATCTTTCACCATGTAGAGCTTGGGCCTCACACACTTGGCTGAACAGTTCTATGCATCTTCACTTCTGCAAGTGTCCTAAAGCATCTCTAAATTGGAAAAGAAATTACCTTCTGCAAGAGCAATATGCCACTCAAAAAGGCATAATATTTGATACAAGTTGTTGGTCATCTAAAATTTCATATTAAATCTTGCTCTTATCAAAATGTTAATACTGCTTCACCGAACAAACATGGACTTACTACCCATAAAGGGAAATTTCTTTTTCTTTTTTTTTTTTTTCCAATGCACTGTAGCAACCCTGCTATTCTGAGGGCTGTGCTCAAATTTGTAATATAATATTCTTATCTACTTTCATCATACTGCATTATATCTTTTCGTGTGGATAAGACTTATAGGAATATAAAGTCTCTCTCTTTGTTGTAATATTTAGAAAAAAAGTATTTGGATAGCTTTCTTTTTCTAAAAGTTTAATGCAAGTGTCAAATTTAATTAAAGAAAGTATGCACAAGTAAAAGTTGTTGAAAATATATTGAGCTCAGATCTTATATTAGAAATGTTATCTTCAGTTCTTGCTTCTGCAGCACATATACTAAAATTGGAATGATATAAAGAAGTCTAACAGGATCCCTGCATAGGCATGACATCCAAATTTGTGAAGCTTTCCATATTTTTGTATATGTAGAAAGTATGAATCAAAAATGAATAAACAAGTGAAAGAAAGATCAGTAGAGAAGAAGAAGGACAATAGGGGTGGGAAGATGGAAGGGAAAGAGAGAAACATGGAACAGAATGGAGTAAATCAAATTCCACACATGTACAATTTTTGTCAAAATTGAGACAAAGGTGCTGAAAACAGTGTTTTGATAGCTACTTATATTCCTGTGATTTTCTTTTTAAAATTTCAATAGAGATCAAAAATGATATCAACTGAGTATACTTGTTATTGAATGTATTTGTGTGTAGATATGCACATATGTATATATGTATGTTTCTGACAGTTATCATATATTTACTCCTAATACACAACCTAACATGTAGGTGAGTTTTAATAATATAAAATAATTGAAGTAATTAAAATTGAATCATTAGAATGTGGGGAGGAATATCCAATAATGCTTTTAAAAGCATTTAATTATAATTTGGGCTATTAAAATATCCTAAAAATTTTGCCTTAGTGAACGTGAATATTTATTTAGTATGATTTGAAGTAGAAAATATTGAGGAACAAAGTTTCATGTAATTCAAATATTTAGACATTTCTATAGAGTGAAGCCTAAATAAGTAAACATAACCTGGTGAATATTTTATATAAAGCATGGTACAATGCACGCTTTTTTACCTTAATATTATTCCTTCTTTTGAATTGTTCTTCTGACCTAGCCAATTCATATACAGAAAAACATTAATAATCCAGGAAATGGTCTGTTGTGAATAGCATGACTTTAAAAAGCCTAACATCTACATGCAAGAATTTTATATTCTTTACTTAAATGTTTTGGTGTTATTTAAACATAATTTAGTGGTTAATGCAAATAAAATGTGCATTTATCTAACATAAGGTTTCCTCTCACAGATTAACGCTCTTAGACACTTTCCTACTTTCATCCCTTCTAGGACATCATTAGTAGTCAGATTTACAACTCATGCTACCCTTTTATCCATCAAACCTCTTTCAATGTTGCTACTTCATCACCTTATTCTAAGCCATACCACTGTCTTGCAAACTTGTCACAAAAAAGCAGAATGAACTACTTCAAATCAATATATTCCTCAGTTACTTTCAATAATTCTTTTATTCTCTATGTTGATGTTGTTGCTAAATCAATCAGGACACTTCATTTAATTGATGTATTGTCAATGACTTCTAAAAATGGTTCTATTATTGGGTATGTATTTGAATAGGCCCTCTTTCTTTTCATAGAGTCATTGAAATAACTAGGAACAAAAAACATAAATTTGATATATTGGTTCACTGGAGATTTAATTTTCTGTGGATCCCTGCATTTACATTTGGTTAAGGTTTAAGAGCTCAAAGTATTATTCTTGACAACATGTTAAACATTTGAGGTATGGATGTATAATGGAATAATGTAATAAATGTCTTGTGTCTGTATTGATTTTTTAGATGAATCTGCTTTGAAACTCCTGGCACCCAGCAGCCCAATATCATTTAACTATGGTAACCTCTGAGGTTTTTAGGAGAATGTGGCACTTTCCAACTCAGGTGCAATCCCCAGTAGACCTGTAGTAGCAGAGGAGAATTGATCCTCATCCTCTCATGCTATAAGGTCATTTTAAGGTATCAAGCTCTTAAGATCTGCACTTCCTGGATAGCCAGGCAGTGCCAACAAGTGGAGACAGTTCTTAAATACTTTCAGAAAAGCATTTGGAAGTGCTCCTCATGAATTAAGAAATTACTGGGCCAAGACATGTGATAAATAGCAAGCAGATTTCACACCTTCTCATTAGATTTATTAATATGATGTTGCTATGATATTCCTTAGAGAGTTGGATAACCTAATAAAATAATGAAGAGATTCTCTGTTCAATGAAAATAAATGCAGGACCAAGAAAATGTGGAGAGCCAAGGATGTATTTACTGTGCCAGGGAGATGCTGCAGGATTAGTATAAAAACTTGATAATAGCACAGATCGGCTATGAAGATCATACTCGCTGACAGAAGATAAGGGAGTGGTATCTTTCAGGATCACCTCTATTTCCACATCCCTCTACTTTCCTTGTCCACAACCTTAATATGTTAAAAGAGAAGCTCCTTCAAAATCCCTCAGATCAGTCCAAATCTCAAAGCAGATTCCTGAATCTTTTTGGATAGCTTCCAGGTATCTAAGGCTGAACAGAAAGGACAGAAAGAAGAATGGGTAAAGAGAGAAAGGAAGGAAGGAAAACACGACTGAGTGAAAGAACAAACGAACCCGTCTTCAAGAAATTTTGAAGTCAGAACTAAAACCGATTCTATTAGATGGAGTTTTGCTCTGAATTCATTTTCTTTTTATTTCTGTCCTCTCTGGGTCCCTTTTCCTATCAAGGAGCAATTCTCTGAAATAAAAACTAACAAACAGCTATGGTGTGCACCTTTATATTTCTATTTACTCCTATGATTCAGGATACATAGGTGATTATAAGTTCCTCTTTAGAGCATGTTTTCTTTTCCCACGACTTTTTCCCCTTACAGAGCTAATGGTAGAAAATTATTGGGGATAAATAGAACATCTTCCATTTATATACACTGCAAATGTATTCATGTCAATATGGCAAAACATTAGTTTAATCTTCCTGAGCTCAATTCCACTGACATCCCATCCAGAAAACTTCCATATAGTGAGTCATATCTTGCTGTCTACATTCATTTTCTTGTTAGGGCCTTCATCCAAATACTCATTGAGAACTCCTTACGGGTCTCCAGGTCTCTGGTGTGTCCCCCACTTGTCCAGGTTCTAGAATCACAGCAATGAGCAAGGAAACCCTGCTCTTGGGTACTGAAGAGATCATTCAATGGCACAGTTTTATCCAAAATATAAATATTCATTTTATACAAAGCCTTCTCAATAACACATCTAAATCATGAAGCACTTAATTACACATTACTGCTCTCTTTGAAGTACCATAAATAAGCAATTGAGAAAAATAATCCTGGTTAATTTTCCTGAAATAAGGGAAATGATTTTTATAAACTTCTAAACTTTGTTTTTAATACAAATACATTTTTGTTTGTTTGATTCTAATTTTTCAGCTTGGTGAAAGATCTGTAATGTTAATTGGGTTATTTGTCAATTGTCAGCATGTTCGTTTTTTCAAATTTAAATTTGGTTCTCAGCATTCATTTTTCATATCATTTAATAATACAGAGTGCACCCTTTTAAACTGTGTGCCCTACATACAAAACCATCTAGCATAAATAATATTTGAAACCTGGAGTAATGTTAAATTCTTCAACTAACAGGATTGAACTCTGTGAAAACAATCTATTGGCCAACCAAAACAAGTTTGTTTTGGACAATCCTGAATCAAATAAAGAACTTTTTAGAGCACAAACTTTATCCATATCATCAGCAGTGGAAATCAATAGTAACTTTTAAAATTCATATATGCCCTTGGCCTAAATTTTATTGGATTAAGTGGCATTTTAGAAGGAAAATATATTCTATATCCCTTTCACACCACTTTGCAACTGCTAACAGATTTTAAAGTATCAAGTGACCCAAAGAAAAAGCATTACACCTATGAGAGACTCAAAAGCAATTTAGTAAAATGTTATTTGAAGTCTCTGAGGCTGTTAAAGACCAAACACATGGAAGTTTATTTTCCATTTTTACTGACTGTAGTTTAACACAGAACAATGGCCCTTTTTATTTCATGGTATTTTCTCAATCCATTGCTCTAAATTCTCGGCTCAGCACAAGCAGGCTGAGGGAAGAAAGCAGAGCTACAATTGTCATCTGTTATCCTTTCTGTCACAGCCGCTTTCCAAGCTGCCATCATGGCTCAGATTGGCTTTGACCTCTTCCTCATCTCTGGCAGCTGCAGAGAGCAAAGAAGAAACTCTCCTTAAACTGCTGTTTTTCTCCTATGATCCCTAACTTGTGAAGCCTTCAAACCCAGGTGTCCTGATCATAAGAGAGCTCCATCACAATCTGTTGCCCACAGAAGCTTCCTGGAGTTTCTGCATGGCTGCTCTCTGTTTTTAGGAGGAGTGCAAAACACTAGTTAGCAGTTGTTTCATACTAGAAATCCTAGTCTAGCTAGTAAATTTTATCTGATGGAACATAAATTCATGACTATGCTGTTTTTATCTTTGCTGAATAAGGAACTACATTGAAAATAATTGGGATGGGGAAAAGTTTTCTTGTTTTCCTGTTTTATGTTCACTTTTTACTATACTTTGCTATACTTTGTAGATATACAGCCTCATATTGTTTCATTTATGTTGTCTCTCTAGATGCATTATAAATTCCTTAGACCAGAGAAGATGTTTCCTAATTTACAAAAGCCTCCCTCATGCCCAATACTGAATAAAAGGTGAAGAATAAAACTTCCTGAAATAAATAACTTATTAATAAATTAATGATCACTCTCTTGAAAAGATACAAATTCTATCCTATAAATTCATAAATTTATTTCCAAATTACCAAGACTAATTTTAAATAAATCCACTGATTCCAATGTAAAATATTAGTTTGAATTCTGCAGTAAATAACATACATATTTACAGTCATATATAACATATGCATAACTACATATATATAATATACATAAAATATATATGAAATTATACTAGAATACTATCAACCAAGTTATGAAATCATGTGGCTTAAAATGAGCCAAATCTTCTGTAATCATTAATATAGAGTATGCTATAGCTTAGATCTGGAATATCCCTCAGTCTCTTGTATTAAAGGTCTGGTCCCCAAAGCAGAAATGTCAGAGCAGGGGATTTGGGAAAGTGACTAGTCCTGAGGATTCTGATCTCATCACTTGATTAATCCATTGGTAGTTGAATGGATTACTGGGAGATGGTGGAAACTGTAGGCAGGTAGGGCATGATTGGAGGAAATAGGTCACTAGGGACATGGCTTTGAAGACTATATCTTGTCCTTGGTTCCTTCCTCACTCACTCTCTCTGCTTCCTGGATGCCATGAGCTGAGCAGCTGTCCTCCACACCCTTGTGCCATGATGTTCTGCTTCACCACAGGCCGAAAGCAATGGCACTGGCTGACCTTGGACCAAAACCTCTGAAACTGTGAGCCAAAATGTAGCCTTCCTCCTTCAAGTTAATTATGTAAGGTAGTTTGGTTATAGTGATGAAAAGCTGACTAACACAAGTAGTATATGTGCTTTATAAAAAGAACATTTTATATAGTATTCTATCTAATCTTATATTCCTAAGCAGTATTAAAAACCTTAGCATTAAGTGAAGCTAGCCAATCCCTAAAAAACAAATGCCAAATGTCTTCTTTGATATAAGGAGAGTAACTAAGAACAGAGTAGGGTCGAAGAGCATGAGAAGAAGATTAACATTAAACTGGGATGAGAGGTGGGAGGGAAAGGGAGAGAGAAGGGAAATTGCATGGAAATGGAAGGAGACCCTCAGAGTTATACAAAAGTACATACAAGAGGAAGTGAGGGGAAAGGGAAAAATAATACAAGGGGGACAAATGAATGTCAGTAGAGGGGGCAGAGAGAGAAGAGGGGAGGGGAGGGGAGGGGAGGGGGGATAGTAGAGGATAGGAAAGGCAGCAGAACACAACAGACACTAGTATGGCAATATGTAAATCAATGGATGTGTAACTGATGTGATTCTGCAATCTGTATATGGGGTAAAAATGGGAGCTCATAACCCACTTGAATCAAAGTGTGAAATATGATATATCAAGAACTATGTAATGTTTTGAACAACCAACAATAAAAAATTAAAAAAAAAAAAACTTTAGCATTGAAAATCTCTAAAATATTGTTGTATATCCAATGTGTTATGATTCGGATGTGAGAAGTCCTCTAAAAGCTCATATATAATGCAATGCAAGAAATTTTAGATGTGAAATGATTGGTTATAAGACCTTTAACCTAATCAGTGGAATAATCCTTTGATGGGGATTATCTGGTAACTATAGACAGGTAGGGTGTGGCAGGAAGAGGTGGGTCCCTACTGGGGGGTGGTTCAGGCTCTATATTTGTCTTTGTTGAACAGAGCTCTCTCTCTATTTCCTGGTTCCATGCTCCCACTTACTTTCTCAGCCACGATGTTGTTCTGCCTCACTTCAGTACCCCAAGAAACAGAGTCAGCTGTCTATAGATTGAAACTGTGAACCCCCAAATAAACTATATCTTCTCTAATTGTTCTGATCAGGTCTTTTGGTCACAGCAATGAAAAAGCTTTACTAAAACACAATGAAATTGACTTTTTAATCTAATCATTAGAGACAATGGCATAACTCTCCAGGTAAAGTATAAACTAGCAGGAGTCTTTATTTTCACTTGGCCAGGGCAAGTCTTTCTGTTTTGTTTGCTGTATAATCCAAACACTTGGAATAGTGCTTAGTATTCATAACACCTCAATAAATATTTGTTGAGTAAATGAGTAAATAACTTACAATCATGTAAAAGAAGGAAATGTATAGTTTATGTTTGATGGAATAATCTAGGTGAAGACAGAGGGGATAAAGAGTTTAGCAGAAAGAGTGAACAGGATGTGTGCAGGCCTTGTTGCAGATGAGTAATGTCCTAGTCCTGAAAATTCTGACTGGCTAAACACAGAAAATGGGTGAAAGAGAGAACTTTGGAGATATAAATGGACATACTATTAAAAAAAAAAATTTAAGGCCATGTTAAGAATCTGATCTTTATTTTTTAAAAATGAGAAGAATTACAGAATTTTAGGCAGGGTCAAGAATAATCTGATTTGGAGAAATTTATATTTGTTCAACTGAGAAAGTTTTAGAGTACAACATGAGTAGAAACAAAGAGCCCCATTGTGTGGTTCTCCAAGTGAGAGATTGTGTGGGCTGGACTAGGTGGTAATGATGTTCACTACAAAACCAAAAAAGTTTATAAGCATTGATAGTCACAAAATGTACTGTATCTTTTACATGCCATTTTGTAAGTTTGCAATTACTCATTTGTTTAAATGACTATTGAATGATATCTGTCCCTACTAATCTATGACCACTATAAAACTGACACCATGGGTAACTTGGCTGTCCATTCTATATCAGGGCTTAATATGGTACCTGGAACATAATAAACACTTCAAAAACTCTTGACTATATCAATGCAAGAGCCTTCGAAACTAGTTGTCTTATCATTATAAATAAAAGTAAAGACAAATTTGCTAAATAATCTGTGTCCAAATATTGAATTTTAAAATAAATTCACAAGTTCTATAAAAACAATAAAGTCAAATTATAGGAATCTTAGAGTTTAATATGCTTTACAGTATTCCTAAAAGATAGTTGATTTAAGTAGCTCTACTATAAGTAGTTCACTATCTTATAATGTAATTTATCCCATTGCCAAAGAACTGGGTTTTAAAAGTAATTCTGACAATAAGACAAAGTCTATATTATTTTCACTTTCACTATTAATCTAAATTCTGAAACAATATAGAAGAAATATAATGCCTTTATTATTTTAAAGCTGTTTGAATATTTAAAGATGGTTTCCTAGATCTACTCTTTTGAGGCTAAATTATTTTAGTTGCTTCTAAATGACACTCTTTCCTTAAGATGTCTCTCTAGATGCTTTCTAGTTTGCTAATGTTCCTAAAATATGTACCTGCATTTAGAAGCACCACACAATAGTGTGTGTGTGTGTGTGTGTGTGAGAGAGAGAGAGAGAGCATACAAGAATACATACATTAAATTTATGAGACAAAGCTTTTTACATGTAACAGTTGTGATTTGATCTGCATTATGTGTGATAGGTATATTGCTTCCCAAAATCCGAGCATCATTTTTAAACAACATAAATCTAAAACTGACCCAGGGTAAGTCACAAACTTAAGTTTGGGACCTCCTGATTCACATCCGTGCTTTCTACTTGCACAATTATGTGAAATGCAAGATTTCACAGTAAAACCTGATGATTGGAAAAATAAATGATCCTTGCCATAATATATTTCCATTGCTAAAAATAAATTATGGGTCTATATATGCATAATTTCTAGATAAAATTGCAAAGCATTTAAGTGCATATACTTTTTTAAATGAGCCTGATTTCAACAAAGAAGCATAGATAATGTTGCTGTTGCAACTCAAGTTCTCTTTATATAAAATATGACTCATCCAGGAAATGCACATCTGTTTTCTAAAAAACAATTTCAAATTAAGAACCTTGTCAATTTTAATTAGGATAATAACACAAACCACACTGGTATGGTTATTTTCTCTCATCTAATAAACTCTTCAGTAAAGATCTAAAAATGTATTTAAAACACATAAAACAAAATCATATCCAATTATTAAGGGCAGCTGCTATTTTCATCTGCTTGCAATTTTCAACCCAGATATAAACAATTTGTTTTAGCTATTATATCTGATGTACTGAAGTCTAATTACTAAAGGATAATTGAGTAGGTTGTTAATTGTGGAACCTAAATGAATCCAACTCCATTATAAACTATAAGGTCTATTATTAAATGATAATTACTGCTATAGACATTATATCAACATAATAAAATAATCTGAGAAAATGTTAACAAATCTTAAATTTTGAAATGTTTTACTTTGCATCTCATGTTATTGGATCTTCTAATAATAAATAAAATATTACTACACGAATTATTAAAAATAACTGATATGGATAAATACAGAAAATGAATTTGTATGAGAAAATATATGCCAAAATATATCATAAAACTAACATTTATTTTATAATCAACATTTTTATTGAGTACCTGATATATGTAAGTAATACATTATCCTAAAAAGAAATTTAAGTTGGAAACAATTTGCTTGTAACATACAACTTAATAATAAAAAGTTTTAATAATATACATGTACTATATTTTAAAATAGTATATATGTATATTCTTTATATGTGTTCATATGTGTAAATGTTTTTTGAACTGGAACATATTTGTTTAATTTCCTATAGGCTAAGCATTTATTAGTTTTTCAATAGATAAACACTGAATGTAATTAAGTTCAGATTCACATTCACTGCAGGTTTTTTTCCCCATAACAATTCCATGTGTTAGAACAATAATTATTAGTTTATATAAGAAATAAGTCTCAGCTCATAAAATTCAAGAAAAGAAATACCATCTGGACAGTCACCTAAAAATGGCACCAAATGATCACTTGTGTTTCCATCTATTTACATTAAACTTAATTTCTGTTTTAATTTTTTATGAGTTCAATAAATTTCCTCTTAATCTGGATAAGAGGAATTCTATGAATTTACCAGAACTATGCTCTTCAAAATTGTGCTTTGATACCCCAAATTTTGAAGGCCTATAAACCCTTCACAGAATTTATAGTCGGCATCTAAATTTTCTTAAATCTGTATTGTAAATTATATAATTTCTAATACCTTATGATTATTGATATTTTAAAATAAAAATCTTACATGATTTTAAAATGTAGCCAGTGGAATCTTTGGATGATAGCAATTTTATACTTGTTATTATCCATGTAAAAACACACAGGAAAATCTCTTCAACAGTTAGAAACTTAAGTTTCTAACATTTATGACTTTTCTACTCAAATTTATACATCCATTGCACTTATGTAGACAGTTTTATTCAGGTATAATAAATTATTAGGTCTTCATCTTTTATTGATTCCCCCATCATAGTTTTCTGCAATATAATATTTATGTAGATTGAAATTTAATTTTTTAAAAAATGTTCCTCTGATTATAAGGCTCTTAAGTGCTAAAAATTTCTCTCAAATGAGATATAATTACAATGATTAGTTGTAAAATCTTGAGTAAAACAACAGGAATATATTACATGTTTGTAATAATTACTGTAAAGAACAAATTTTTATTAGAAATGCATCTCTTAATGAGATAGATGTATTTTTATTCCTTCAATTAGTTTGTGTATCCAGGGATGAATATTATTTATTGCCAGAATAAGATAGGGTTCACCATCAATTTTATTCCATTTGATCTATCATCAAATAGCAAATCAATTAGATACTCCTTCAATTTTGTTGAAAGCAAAGAATTAGAAACCATCTGACTTGCAAATTGATTTGGTATTGTTATTAGATTCATTTACTTCCTCACAACAGACCCTTACATTTGTACTTGTTATTTTATTTTGTGCTGAGAATAGCGCTTCTACGCCATAATTCAACAATGGCTGCAACATGGTAGAAGGGAAGTGTACCTTTTTTCAGTGAAGTAAGAGAAGGGCAATCATAAAAGATAAGTGGAAAAGGAAACGAGGCTTAATTTCTCAACTATGCTTCCTCAGGCTTATGAGCATTCTTCTTTAGTACTTAGGGAAATTAGAAGACCTCTGATGTAGTCCAGGGTTCCATTAGCAAAATAGTCCATTGCTAAAACAACCTTGAGAGATATACTAACAGCAATTGCTACTCCTCCATATCCACATTAGTCAAATCCAAGTTACAATGTCATGTGAGATGCTCTCAGGTTGAAGAAGAAGCAAGGCTGTGGAGAAAGGGATCCTTTTATCACTCCCTAGTACCCAGACCTTCCACAGAGCTATCCTGAATTTCTAATTTCTCATTGTTCTGGAAAGTGGTAGGACTGAGCATGATATGAATATGTGTGGCACCATCTAGAAGACTTTCTGCCTCAAATGAGTTAGCCAGACCATCATTCTAAGGCAGGATGTAAATATTCCCCCTACCCCTCCTCTACTACTGTCCCCAAACACAAAATATTTATTATTAGTCAGTGTCAGGAGTATCAGTTTCTGTAGTCATGGGAGATTTAAATTCATTGGTTGGATTTATTTTATTTTACTAGAAACTTATTTAGTTATATAGGTTGCATTTTAACATTTTGTCTACACTTACCTCAGAGAAAAACTGAACCTATATCAATGGCATTCTCTTGAGATAATCTACATAACAATTAACCAAAAAGAAAATAATGTTACTTTGATCAAATCTTTCTTAAAGATTCATGCTTGTTTCCTAGTGAATGTTAACTTAGATGAAATCTCACAAATCAATTAACCTAGGATTGGTATAAGATTACCAAAATGAAATGTGTAAGATTTACCCATTTTTCTCTCTGGAAAGTATTCTATCATCAGTTTTCCAGATTATATTATCTCTACCTACCATGTATATTTTTAACCAAATAGCACAAGACTTTATCTCTCCCCGCCCATATATAAGTGTGTGTGTGTGTGTGTGTGTGTGTGTGTGTGTGTGTTTATTCTTTCCTGGGTTTAATTTGTCTTTGTAAGACATTGCTAATGTACAACATTGAGATGTTATTTTCATCTGGCTTGTTTTTAATCTCATGAAATAAGTATTTTGAAAACATTTTTGGCAGAAAAGTGAGGAAGCAAAATATTCATTTTCTTAAACGAATCAGAATGTGTTGTATTTCTATACTAATTAGAATATTAGAACTTTTTTGTTTTCAAAAATATATGTATGAGTGTATGAATGTGGCATTTTAAATATTGAACATCATCCATTTAAGCAGACTCTCAAGCATGGATGATTAATGTGTGGACTGTAACACTCCATTCATATGAGCATTTAAATCACTAGTATGTATTCTCCTCAATGTATTCCACTGAGGTTGCTATTGTCTAAGTATATAATTTCCCTTAGGGTACTTTTTACACTCTAATATGGTCTTTATCATAACAATATTAGGATATTTTTCTGAGGCTCAATATTTATATCTATTATCAATATTAAACAACATCCTAAAATGTTATTCTCTGAACGAGATTTTTTATAATAGCATTCATAAAGTGAATATTACTTAACTCCAATAATTTCTGTATTACGTGGAGATAACAAATTATTTCTGACATTCTATTTAACAATTCCAAACATTTAATAATTAATGAAAAACTACCTAAGAGTGAATTAAGAATTTACTCAGATGTTTTTAAAATTATATACTTTTCATTTAGCCATTCAAATATTTAGTAGGTGCCTACTATATGCCAAGCACAATAAGAGGTACTAGGGAATTAGGTTGAATAAGGTAGAAAGACCCCTCCTTGATGGCATTTACTTATATTTAGTTGGCGAAGACAGAGCTGTCTAGTAGTGGTATGATGAAAGGAAAAAAAAACAACAACAGGAAAATAGGATGAAGTGTAGAGATGAGGGTGGGAGCTTCTTTAGGTAGATAATCATGGAAGACCCGTTTGGAACTCTGGGAACAGGAAGTCATAGTCAATGAAAGCACTGAAAAGCTGAAACATCTTTGATTTACAGAACTGTCATCCTTTCAAATGGCTTAGTTTAATTTTTACAAATTATCCTGCTGTGGCACTTTTTGAGGAGGATATAAACCATTTCTTCTCCATTTTCTTCTTATCTGCCAGATCTTCATTTTTTTTCTTTCTTTCTTCAACCAGATCTTCATTTTTATCCTAGAGCTATGTGCACAATTATAGTCACCTTATAAATTTATGAAGATATAAAAGGAATACATATTCAATATAAGCCATAGAATCACCATACAACCATTCTATTTTTCACTTTCAGTGCAGTTATTATTAAATTACATGAGACATTCAGCACTTTTTTATAATATAGTCTTTACACTAGATGATTTTGGTCAATGTGAGTGTTCTGAGTATATTTAAGTATATTCTAGACAAGGCTTCCTTAAATATACTTAGTAGATTAAATGGATTCATCTACTTGCTTAGTAGATTAAGTGAATAAATGCATTTTTTACTTACAACAATTTCAACTTACAATGGATTTCCTGGTACATAACCCCATCATAAGTCTAGAAGTACCTGTATTTCCAAGTTATCACTGGAAATAAGTGCTGTAGCTTTGGGGAAGTGCCGCAGCCCGGCTGGCTGGGCAAACTAACCAGGGGGTGACGAATAACTTGTGTACGTTGATACAGCAGGAGTAGGAGCCGTTTATTGCAGGACAGGAGCAGTATTTATACATTCCACACAGCTTATCTAATTAGCATAAACTAGATACATCAGTCAACCAATAAGGAATCTCCACAGTTAATGGCTTGTTTTTGTTATTTCTCAAACCACTCCCTCTGACATTTTGCCAGGCACCATCCAGACTTGTTTACGAACTCTAACATTCCCCTGGCAAAATTCCAGGTGTTACTCTGACTTGTTTACAGACTCCAACATTTCCCCCTTTTGTTTAATTTAAATAATGACCATAGTGGTTTTTACAGAAACACCATAAATAACCTGCTACAAACAGAAAGTGAGGATACAAAATGCCACAATACCAAGCCAATTGATGGCTCCATGCAAGAAGCCCTTGGAAAAATTATACCAGCAATGACACTGTTAGCAAAGATACCGAGTTACAATTTGTTATAGATTACAGTTTGTTGTCTCAGTCCAGGTAAAGCAGTGTCTCAATAGATTAACTCACAGTCCAGGTAAATCACAGTCCAGGTAAGTTCTGCAGGCAGCTAGCTTAAATCACAGTCCAGGTAAGTTCTGCAGGCAACTAGCTTGATCCGAAGTCTCGTCCATTTCTCAGCTGAAGTCTCGTCCGGTTTTCAGCAACACTGAAAATTCTTCCACCTTGGTCTTTACCGGCACTGGGACGAAGGCAGGAACTCCGGATGGCTAAAGAAAATCCTGTAGCATTCTACTAAGAAAACAACCTTCTGAACAATTTAATACATTATCTCAAGGTTTTTTTTGCATTTGAAATAAGCATTAATAGTGCTCATTACTCATCAGCTTTCAGGTGTGGGAGAACCATTGTAGCTTAGTTATTGGCATTGAAAATGACCAAACATCAGGGACGCCAGTAGCATCTTTTGTCGGCTGTAGCGTCCTGGGCAGCCCCAGATGGCCCTGGGGAGTGTCCCGGACTCAAACTGCTACTGGGCACAGGGAGCAAGAGCCTGCGAGACTGTGCCTCCAGGTCAGGTCTAGATTTGGGCTCGCAGCAGTGGAAGAGCCAGCTCCCCGGCCAGGAGGCTGGGAAGGGCCAGTCGCCGCCGCCTCTTGGAAAATCCTTGCTGCGCTATGACCGGCTTGCACACTCGGCAGCCGCCTCTCCGCTTCACGCACCCTCCGGTAACGAAAAGTATTCAGTAATAGCCTTTTGCTGCAACTTTTTTCCTGATAATCCTTCCTCCTCTGATAATCTTTCTTCTTCTGAACTTTCTGTTTCTTTCTGACTAGAGTTCCTGGGCTTCCATCAACACATGCCTTAAATATTCTTGGTTCCATTGGGGTGCCTTCTTCCCTTAGTAATTTACTTCTCACCCCTTCCATATTTTCATCACAAAGACAATACAATACACTTAGACAAAACAAGACACAAACATACTGTATCAATCTTCTCCATTTTCTCGAAATGGTCATTTTTCCTCTCGCCCTATCTGCCTAGGGACGAGCAGATTGCCCCCGTCCTATCTATGGACGGGCAGCTTTTTTTTTTTGTCACTTACCCCCGAGTGTCCCGGGGCTCCCCGTAACGGGCCACCATCTGCCGCAGTCCGGCTGCAGCAAAATAACCGGGGGGTGACGAATAACTTGTGTACGTACGTTGATACAGCAGGAGTAGGAGCCGTTTATTGCAGGACAGGAGCAGTATTTATACATTCCACACAGCTTATCTAATTAGCATAAACTAGATACATCAGTCAACCAATAAGGAATCTCCACAGTTAATGGCTTGTTTTTGTTACTTCTCAAACCACTCCCTCTGACATTTTGCCAGGCACCATCCAGACTTGTTTACGAACTCTAACATTCCCCTGGCAAAATTCCAGGTGTTACTTTGACTTGTTTACAGACTCCAACAGGGAAGGACCCTACTCTGAGAGAAACTGTGATAGAACCTAAGTATACAAAGTTCAAAGCCAGGGAAGCTATTCTCTAAGTATTTTTTAAATCTGTTTCTGACATTTAAAATTTGCTTCATTTTTTGTTTTTTTTTATTATTTTTTAATTTATATATGACAGCAGAATGCATTACAATTCTTAATTCACATATAGAGCAGATTTTTTTATCTTGGGTTGTATAGAAAGTATATTCACACCAATTTGTGTCTTCATACATGTACTTTGGATAATAATGTCCGTCCCATTCCATTATCATTTCTAACCCCATACACCCTCCCATCCCCTCCCACCTCTCTACCCTATCTAGAGTTCCTCTATTCCTCCCTCCCTAGCCCACTATGAATCAGCCTCCTTATATCAAAGAAAACATTTGGCATTTGGTTTTGGGGATTGGCTAACTTCACTTAGCATTATCTTCTCTAAATCCATCCATTTATCTGCAAATGCCATGATTTTATTCTCTTTTATTGCTGAGTAATATTCTATTGTATATATATGCCACATTTTTTATTCATTCATCTATTGAAGGGCATCTATGTTGGATCCACAGTTTAGTTATTGTGAATTGTGCTGCTATAAACATTGATGTGGCTGTGTTTTGGTAGTATACTGTTTTAAAGTCCTTTGGGTATAGACCAAGGAGAGGGATAGCTGGGTAAAATGGTGGTTCCATTCCCAATTTTCCAAGAAATCTCCATACTGCTTTCCATATTGGCTGCACCAATTTGCAACCCTACCAGCAGTATATGAGTGTACTTTTTTCCCCACATTCTCACCAACACTTACTGTTGTTTGTATTCATAATAGCTCCCATTCTGACTGGAGTGAGATGAAATCTTAAAGTAGTTTTGATTTGCATTTCTATAATTGCTAGCGATGATAAACTTTTTTTTCATATATTTGATTGTATATCATCTTCTGAGAAGTAGTCTGTTCAGGTCCTTGGCCCATTTATTGATTGGGCTATTTTTTTTTTTTTTTTTGGTGCCTAGCTTTTTGATTTTTTTATATACCCTAGAGATTAGTGCTCTATTTGATGTGTCATGGGTAAAGATTTGCTCCCAAGATGTAGGCTCTCTATTCACCTCACAGATTGTTTCTTTTGTTGAGAAGAAACTTTTTAGTTTGAGTCCATCTTATTTATTGATTCTTGATTTTAATTCTTGCACCACAGGAGTCTTATTAAGGAAGTTGGGGCCTAATTCCACATGATGGAGATTAGGGCCTACTTTTTCTTCTATTAGACTCAGAGTCTTTGGTTGTATTCCCAGGTCCTTGATCCATTTTGAGTTGAGTTTTGTGCATGGTGAGAGATAGGGGTTTAATTTCATTTTGTTGCATATGGATTTCTAATTTTTCCAGCACCATTTGTTGAAGAAGCTATCTTTTCTCCAATGCATGTTTTTGGCACCTTTGTCTAATATAAGATAATTGTAGTTTTGTGGGCTAGTCTCTGTGTCCTCTATTCTGTACCATTGGTCTATGATCATCTCAATAGATGCAGAAAAAGCATTTGACAAAATACGGCATGCATTCATGTTCAAAATACTAGAAAAATTAGGGATAACAGGAACATACCTCTACATCATAAAGGCTATCTATGCTAAGCCCCAGCCCAACATCATTCTAAATGGAGAAAATTGAAGGCATGTCCTCTAAAAACTGGAACAAGACAGGGATCCCATCTTTCACCACTTCTATTCAACATAGTTCTTGAAATACTGGCCAGAGCAATTAGAGAGATGAAAGAAATTAAAGAGATATGTATAGGAAAAGAAGAACTTAAATTAGCACTATTTGCTGACAATATGATTCTATACCTAGAAGACCTAAAAAACTCCACCAGAAAACTACTAGAACTAGTAAATGAATTCAGCAAAGTAGCAGAATATAAAATCAACACCCATAAATCGAAGGCATTTCTGTATATCAGTGACAAATCCTCTGAAAAGGAAATGAGGAAAACTACCCCATTCACAATAACCTCAAAAAAAAATAAGATACTTGAGAATCAACTTAACTTTTACCTCTTTAGAGGTAAAAGACCTATTTAATAAAAATTACAGAACCCTAAAGAAAGAAATCAAAGAAGACCTTAGAAGATGAAAAGATCTACCTTGCTCTTGGATAGGCAGAATTAATATTATCAGAATGACCATACTACCAAAAGCACTATACAGATTTAATGCAATTCCAATCAAAATCCCAATGACATTCCTCATAGAAATAGAAAAAGCAATCATGAAATTTATCTGGAAAAATAACTGACCTAGAATAGCTAAAGCAATTCTTAGCACGAAGAGTGAAGCAGGTGGCATCACTATACCAGAACTTAAACTACACTACAGAGCAATAGTAACAAAAACAGCATGGTATTGGCACTAAAACAGACTGGTATTCTCTGAGTCTTTTTGCTAAAGACTTTTTGCCTGCATGGGCACATGCAGGCAAATTCACATGCCCAGGTCAGGGAGCGATTCTCTTTCTTTCTTGGAGGTGTCAGTGATAATTTTATAGACAAAAATTAAACCAATGTGACAGGATTTTGTAAAAGGAGGACTCTTAACAAGTGGACATTAACAAGTTTTCTGAAGCTCCTGTGAGCTAAAAAGGTGTCTTAAGCAGTAAATCAGTAAACTATCTAGAACTAAGTGGAACAGATAACCTAAAGAATACAGAATGAGGTCAACTACTGCTTCAGCCCTCACCGTCTGACCATTGATTGTGGAAGACATAATTTTGCAACTGGAGATTTGTAAAGAAGACACAAATTTGTCATAAAGTTCTCTTCACTTAAACTTCAAGTAAAGGAACTGCCCCAGGTGTCCCTATGTATGTCAGAGGCAAAGATTACATCAAATGAATCCATCAGAGACCCAGAAAGGCATGCAGGCAAGTGAGTTGACTTCAAAGCCAAAGTAGCACCACTCAGAAGAAGTAACTCTTGGAACTTCAAAGCATGATTATTTAGCTGCTGTTTTTATTATATTTTGTACTTCCTTATGATGCTAAAAAGCAACTTTTGAAAATGTCATATCATCTCAGCTGCTTTGAGGGAAATGGGCTGCAGTCCACACCTAGGTCAGGATGTCCAACCTGGGAGACAGTATGAATAGCAAGATGAAGAAACACCTGGAAAGGAAGTAGACCAGCTGTATGTGGTGGCTGGGAGTAGGGAGTGGAAAGTTCAGGTCTAGGTATTAAGAAATGTCCCCCCCAAAAACATCACCCTGTCCTCTGCTCTTTAGTGAGAGCACAACTATAGAGAATTGATTAAACCTTGTTATCTTGGCCTTTCTTCTATAAGGTAAACAGAATCAAAAGAGAAGTGGATTTAAGATGGCACAAAAAGAGCCTGCTGTTTCATGGTCCTACAAGGCAGGCCAGCGAGTACATAACCAGGTATACTACAGTGTTTCTAGCACAGAAGCTCTTGCTCTTGGTCCTCTTCAATCAGGGAAGCAAGGATCTATGTATTTACTCAATCAGTAATTCTTTTATGCATTTCATAAATATCTGTGGGCCACCTTCTAAGCTGGTGTTTTATGCCAGAGACCATGGAGTTGCTGTAATGATGGTATAGGCAACGGTCAAGTCCTGTGGAGAGTTCGCCTCCCACCTCTTGCAGGAATGGAAGCCTCTGCAACCCTGGGTTACTTTAGCATGCCAATGTAAGGCCTGCCAGCATAGAACCCTTCAACAGGAGAACTTTAGACAGCAAACTACCCTATCACTCAAGATATCATTAACAGATTTTGAAAAGAGTTCTTTAACCACTGAAGCCTGAATGGAGACACTTAACTTGGCACCAGAGAAATGCATAAATTAAAAGGGAGATTGCAAGGCAATTGACAACATAAAATAAAAACTATTAGTGTGAAGATTCCATTCAATTTATGCTTACTATATTCTATGCACTGTGTTAGATCATTTTTTGTCCATCACAGTGATGTTTCATTAACAACTCTATTTATTCACATTTATCATTTCCTACCTAAAGATAAGTAAACAATTGTGAGGAATTGGTTCCAGGACTCTCCACAGATACCAAAATCCATTGATGCTCAAGGAATTTCTCCAAAATTGCTTAATATTCCCATATAGCCTATGCACATCTTCCCATATACTTTGTTATCTCTAGATTACTTATAATATCTGATATAACATAAATACTATGGAAATAGTTCTTAGACTCTATTATTTAGGGAATAGTGAAAGGAAAAATATTCACATGACATGTTCAATACAGATATTTTTTTGTTCAAATATTTTAGATCTGTGGTTAACTGAACTCATGGATGCAGACTCAGAGGTGTCTGACTTGTATTATGTACAGATTGTGTGTGTGTGTGTGTGTGTGTGTGTGTGTACATACATGCATGTACCATCTCTCCAGAATTACCTGGAAATACTGGAAAAACTAATGATAGAGAAGTATTTGTTTGAATTCCAAAAAGAAAGAGCTAGTTAGCATATATTCTCATTCTCATTCTCTCTCTCTCCCATTTTTCTATCTCTATCTCATTCTCTCCTCTTCCTCCCTAAACACATACACATCACATACCATCACAAGCCATCTATTAATTTTAGAAATCAGAGCAGGTTGTCTTATAAGGAAAACACAAAATGCAGACACTATTATTAGCTAAGTGACATTTGGTCTGGTGATTGGGTGAACCCATGGCAATAAACTAGGTTTACCATCCCCAGGATCATCACGGATTCTAGCAGGATTCTCATTTGCTTGCTGCTCTTCTCTCTTCACATTTCCCTCTAGAAAACTCTTGAGTTCAGAACTGGGCCGGAAGGACTCTGACATCCACTGTCATATCAAAGCACAACATAAAATAGAATCTTTTCCTTAGTATACAGAAAATGTATTCAATTCTGAGAACATTGTCTCTTTAGATACCCTAAAATCATCTGATTACAGCACTATCTAAACAAAGGAAATGGAATAGTTTGTCTACCCTCCCAGGGATAGAAATCTTCAGTGCTTCCAGGGAAACACAACTAACTTTCTTTTTAGTGTGGTAAAGTCTATTTACTGCCCAAGGAAAACCAGGGTAACTTCCTGGCACTTCTGCCTGGAATCCCTCATTTCTTGGAATTAAATACTACCTGAAATTCATACCAGGTTGAATGTTCAGACATCTGCAAATAATTTTTTTCCTCTTTCTTTAGGTTAACAAGAGTATTTTAAATTTTATCATGCATCAGAATCACTGGACACGTTTATATGCACAAAACACAGACTGTTCTTCATGGTTGATTTAAAGGATTTCAAAGATAATTTCAGTTGTAATTATTTTAAGTATTCACACACACACACACACACACACACACACACACACACACCATTATGATTTTAGCAACCACACTCACAAATAATATATATTATACACAAATGAGGAAATAAAAATTATCTTTGAATGACCACATTGGACCTGCAAGTCAGTGCCACTACACAAATGGAAATAATATAGTATTTGAACTAATCAGAAGGTTTTAAATGAGCCAACTTTAAGATATTGTTGGGATGTTCAGGCTTTGAAAATTATGCTATAAAATGTGAAGAAATGTAATCAGACAAGTTTCTACCAGGCAAAGAGCTCGTTTTTTACTCTGCAGCTCGAATCAGCGTCTACATGACATTTATATATCTTTAAGCTCTAAATCAGTGCTGCACAGTGGGGGCGAGGCGAGAGGATATCAGAATCACCCAGGAAGCCTTTTCAAACTACACCAGCCCTCCTCTACCAGCGGTCCCTCCTCCCCCTGAGATCCTGTCTAAGATGTGTCTCTGAACTTGAGGAACACCATCTGTTCACTTACAAATAGGCATTTTTATCTCCAAAAGGGCAGGTTTCTGCACATGAGCCTCTCACATGTATGGTAGGGGGAGGGGAAACCCTGAAACATACATCAATGACATCATCTTTCAACTGAATGCTGACATGTTAAAAAATGGATATGTCTATAATATTTTCTGTGTGATATATTCAGTTGGTTAGCCCCTTGTACTAACGAGGTACAAATTGCTATTTTAAATAGTCATATAGGTCAGAAAGCTATATTCTGAGGATTTCCTGCATATTCAGGCTTCATTGTGGGATATTTTCATAAATACAAGCTTTTGTACAATTAAGAAAAAGAGACTTAGCTCCAGTCAACTACTGCTATTAGAAAAGCATAGTATCAATTGCACCATAAGAAACTCTGAGAGTCAGCACTTACAATCCTAAGACCACTGTGTCACACTGCCTTTAGAGTTTTTTCCCTGTCAAAAATATTGTTCTATTTTCCACAGAAATGACCTCCTAGGCTTCCTTTACTGCAAGTGTTATCTTGAATTTGTGAACATAAGGTACAAACATAAATACACATGCTGCTCACATTTTATGTTATAATCACATAATTGAATCATTTTATTCAAGCATGCCATTGCCAATTTATTTGGAATATTGAATAAATTTAGTATTTTAAATTCAATTCTCATAAATTACTCTCAATCTTGAAAAATAAAAATATTTATGTGAGTGGATGTGACACTTTAAATTGATGGGGATTAAAATATGAAAATGATACCAATATTTGATACAACAAGCATTTACATCTATAAAAGATTTCTGAGTAGTTTTCATAGATACTTAACCTCTGAACTATAATAATATTAACATTTTTAAGTAGCTATTATTTTTTAATGTTCACTTTATCCCAAGCATGATTATACACACATTGTGTAAATGAATTTGTTTGCCTCATATAACAAACAACATTACTATCCCAATTTACAGACAAGAAGAGTATGAACATCTTCTGAAAGTTTCTAAACAGCAAGAATTAGAATCCAGGAACTTTTGTTTCAGAATTCAAACTCAGAAACACTTGGTGAGAGTTGGGCTGCATTAGTGTTCTATGGTGCATTCTCATGTGTGGTCCTGTCAGCTCAAAAGAATATGATTCTCACCCATGCCCTTGACTTCTGCCCAGTGGTATCATGGAAGTTACCATGATACTAAATCAGTGCTACCCTTGTATCCTTTTGCATTAATCACCTTCTGTGTATGTCTCTGATGCAAAATTGCCATCAAAGATTCAGAATGCTAAATAGCCCCTCTTTCTAATTTTTTCCATGGAAGCCCATTATCATGTCAATGTAAGGTAATCTTACTATCTCCTCTTCTTAACCTATAAAATTTCCCTTAACTTAGCTAGAAGTTTCCATACTGTTCTCTTTCTTAACTGTACTATGTGCAGAATGAGGAGAAACAAGCTGTTTCATCACTCTTGCTTTGTTAAGTGCTTTTAACCCCAATAGCTGCAGACAGAGAGAGATTTGGATATAGGAGATTTTCACTTTTCCATATTACATTCTTTAAATCAGCAAGTTTAATGGCCTGAGTCTTAAATGTAAGAAGCATCTTCTCTACACTATGGAAACTAATATTTCAATCCATTGTTAGACTGCATAAAAATCTATTTGAAATTCAGAAACTAAACATGAAGTATTTCCATTATGCATTTCTCTTCTAATCAAAGATATATTCCATTTCTGGGGCATTCCCCTCTTCCACAGGTAGATGAGTGTTTTAAAATAAATGAGAGGACTATTCTGTTCAGGCAAAGGCAAAAGAACAGAGCTTATTAGCACACAAAGAGTTCAAGGTATCTGAGGCCCAGACTCAAATCATACATGTTATATAAAGAAACAGAAGGAAATTATTGAATTTACAGAGATATCAATAGAAAGTGCTATAAAAGCATGTGAACCACAGAGGAGACCTGAGCACCAGCAGATATGGGACTGAAGGAAATCTTTATCCATGGGCTAACATTGAAACTAGATTTTGAAGGATGGTTGGACTACTTATGTGGAAAGAAATTTCTGGTAAAGTAAATGAACAAAGGCAAAGAAACTTGAAATTTTCAATGTCCCAGGAAACAGTGACCAACAACAACCTAGGAGAAGGGAAGTTGGCTATGATGAGAACGTGGAGGCAGAGGTCAGTTCAATGTATCTCAGTACTCCAACACTCCTCCTAAAATAACTCATTTTACTTATTGTTGGGAGCATTTATCTTCCTCCATTATTCAAATAGATTCCTTCACTTTTTTCGAGGGTGGGGTTAGTAATGGGAGATTGAACTCAGGGGCACTCAACCACTGAGCCACATCCCCAATCCTATTTTGTATTTTATTTAGAGACAGGGTCTCACTGAGTTCCTTAGCACCTCACTTTTTGCTGAGGCTGGCTTTGAACTTGCAATATTACTGCCTCAACCTCCCTAGTCGCTGGGATTGCAGGCCTGTGCCTCCACGCCTGGCTCTTCACATTATTTGACCTTGTTCCCTACAATCATAAATGCGTTCAACAGAGCTCCCCCAATCTATAACCGTGTCACTTGTAGTCCTTGGTTGGATGGTCAACTAGATGAAAGGCAATCTGCTACATGTAATGGTCCCCATGGGTTTTTCAGAGTAACACAACAGCAGACAAAGGAAAGTATTAAATGGTGAAGTTCTCTTTGACCTTACCAGTGACAGAAATGCAAGATGAAATTTACCTTTGAGAATAATAATGATCAAAAGTTTTTGTGGTCCTAACAAGAAATAAAATTGCAAAGGGCAACAAAAAATAGCATTGATTAAATTAAAATGCACATAAACTGATTATATAATTTACTCATTTATTTATTATGCATCACTCTTAGGATTTTCTAAGCATTAAGTCCCTGGAGTAGGGGCAATGATGATGATTCAAATATTAGTATAGTGTAGCAAAACTCTGAGCAAGCAAATAATAGCCTTTATCTTTAAATACCCAACTTATTAAGATTCTCACTGATGTTTGGTTGCACACTGAATCCTGGCACCAGGCTGTTCTTGGCCAGTGGGGCCATCTGGTGGATCAGGTGAGTGATTATCTGAACCACAGTTTCCTCAATATTTAACTTCATCTCTTTTTGTCTTTTGTTTCACATAATTATGTATAAATTAGCTTTGGAAAATTTTCACTTGAATTACTTTACTTTTTCTTTCTTTCCTTATATTTTCATTTGTTTTTCTCAATCTTATAAGAAAAAAGTTATTTTCTTTTTTGTTTCTTTACTTTCTTCTTTCTTCTTGATACAATTTTTTAACCTACCACAAACAAAAACACAACCAAGATCAACATAAGGCGAGTTAGCACTAGTGCTACACTTTTGTTAAAGATAATAAAGTCTATTTCCAGTTGAGATTGGAAAAGAAATCAAAGAATTGTTCCATTTTTGAGAGTTGTTAGAAATATCATGAAATAAACTTGAAAATCTATAAAATCTTACATTTTCTTCCTCATTCTTCTTTATTTGTACCATGAGCACAACGATCGCATGTTGCCTTTCATTTTATTTAATTATAAGTTGTGTTTTGATTGGATTATATATGCTGTAATAGCATTGTTTTCCATATAATGACACATGATTAACAGGATTGTGTGGGCTGAATTCCAGACCATAATTTATGACATGTTTCTATGAGATAAAACAGAACACATTTCTAACAGTGAACTCATAAATAAACTTAGGGGAAAATTTAAAAGTAAAAGATTTCTAACACATATAGTTGATTTAGCCTATATATTATAGAAGTATCTCATACATTAAAATGTTTGTTTATTTTGCAAATATATATTATTTTTCTGTGCCAGGCAGAACATTAAGGACTATAAAAAACAAATAGCATGGTAATAGATGTTGGTGATTCATTACAACATTGTATGAATAAACTATTTCAAGTCCCAGTGAACACTAGTAGTCCTAAGAAATTGTTGTGTTCCTCTCACCCTTTGAATCTTATTTTTAATCCTTTAATGCCTTTAATTAAGATGAGGGTACTTTACTGTTGCAAGTAGCTTCTCAGTGTTACCTAGCTTATTTTTAATTATATCATGAATATTTAATAATAAAATTTTTTTATCCTGAGTTCTGGAAGTAGTAACCACCATCTCTGATGGACATCTTTCATATATCCTCTGCTAGGGACTTAACTCAGGCCCTTCAGCATGCTGGGCAAGTGCTCTACCACCCAGCTATACCCCCAGCCCTCCCTTTATTCATCTTTCTGCTTATTACTACTTATACACCTTCAGATCCTCACTGCTTTTCATCTTGATTATTAGCATATACTTCTAAATGGAAACTGTGATTTTTCTTCCCACATTAATCCATCCTACACTGGGCTGCAACATGGTTATGATATCACTTCCGCATTCTCAGAGCTTTGGTAGCTTTCCAATATTGCATCATGCAAAACCAACTGAAGAGCAAGCCTAGAATCCTCATGAAATACCTCATGGTACATGCTTGCATCCAGGTGCATTCAAGTCCAGATCCCAATCCAATACTAATTTAATGTTGGAAATTTACTTAACTCCTCTACCCCTCAGTTTCCTCAGGGTTAAAATGAAGATGATAATGAATCCACCTCTTATGTAGTATTATTGTATATATTAAATGAATATGAATACATATATAGAAAGAAAATACACACATACATTTAACAATGTGTTTGAATATTCGAAAATGTTAACTAATGATTATTAAAATTACAATATTAAAATATCAATATTTGGGGCTGGGGATGTGGCTCAAGTGGTAACACGCTCGCCTGGCATGCGCGGGGCGCTGGGTTCGATCCTCAGCACCACATAAAAATAAAATAAAGATGTTGTGTCCACCGAAAACTGAAAAATAATTATTAAAAAAATTCTCTCTCTCTCTTTAAAAAAATCAATATTAATATTAAAATTATTATAGTATTAAGTGTAATGGTTTCTGGGCTCCAAATACCATCAGTATTTGCCATGTATGCCTTCCTCTTCTTTCCCACCTTCAATGTCATTGTTTCTTCAGCTTGGAATGCTTTCCTCTCCAACTCAGCAGATACAAATTCTATTTGTCCTTCAAGACCCAGACATATTGTGCTCTCATTTAAGACTCTATTGATCCTTAATTTGAAGCAAGTGCACTGTCCTCTCACCTCCCTGAATGTGTATCTTACCTCTCTCACTAAGCTTCTCAGAGTCATGCTAATTAGTTCTGTAGTCTTATTTTATACTGTCTTATTAGCACTGCCAGAGATTATCATCTGATTTTCCTTGTACTCAATCTGAGGACATGGTTTCTCACATAAAGCATATAAGGCACTTGCTATAACAATGCTGCATAAAAAAAAAAAATCACCCCAGAATTCAGTAGCTGAACACAACAAGCTTTTGTTATTTTTCTTGCTTGTGTGTGTCACTGGGTCTGAGGCAACTGGATTAAGCTGTCCCAGTCTCAGGCTCTGGAGCTCCAGATGACAGGCACCAGGCTTCACGCTCCGAGCCTCATGTCTTTCCATGTTTCTTTCATGCAACTTGAACTGGTGGCTACTCTAATGTCTCAGGGTTAATGGCAGGAGCATGAGAAAATAAGCAGAGGTATTCAATGGGAGCAACTGGCATACTACAGCAACTTTCCAAAAAGCAAGTCTCCTGGCTAAGGCACCGTCCATGAGGCAGGGAAGTCCATCCCACCCACAGTTCAATGGAAGAAATTGCAGAGACAAAAGGTAAAGGGTGGCTGAGTAATTCTAGTAATAAAGAAGGAATAAAGAAGCAGAAAGAGTGCTATCTACCACATTAGTTCACTTTAGAACCCTTTTTGTAAGGACAGGAGGTCCCTGTAATGAACTTTGGGAAAGTAGGTCTATGACAATGAGGAATCATCAAATGGGATTTGAAAACAGTTAAAATGACATACTTTACATTTTAGAAGGTCATTCTGGAAATTATGGAGAGATGAATTAAAACATGAGGGCAGACCAGGTACGAGGAAGCAATAACAAAACCACATGGAACGTGCAAATACAATATGGCCGTGGAACTGGAGATGATGAGAGAGGTTCTACAGCCCTTTTTAAGTAGGAAAATTGGATAAATTCAATAATCAAATAGGTGATAAAAAGTAGATAAAGAGCCAGATACCAAGAATAGTTGCAAAGTTTGCATTAGCATGGTCTCATTCATGTATAGAAATCTAAGTCAATAATACTCTTCTTCAGATAATTCTGTAAAATAAGGACAGCAGGCAACATAGAACATCTTATAATGTCTTAAGTATGGACACATCACAAAGCACTTTCATATGCATTCCATCTTCACAGCAACTTAATATGTTGATACTGTGACTATTTCTCATAATAAAGATGTTAAAGTGCAAAGAAGTTAAAGGGATTTCTGAGCAAATAAGTTAGATAAATGGAAACTTAAATCCATATTTCCTGATCCAGGGTCTTCCCACCATTCCATTAAGTAGCTTATTTCTTCAATTGATAAAACAAGAAAAGCAACTATGGTCCAATTTGCCATATAAATTTAAAGTCAAATGAAGCATTTGAAAAAGTCTAGTAGGCAATGATCTATCCCCAGAAATTTTCTTATAAACTGTGTTCTATTTTTCTTTTCATTTTTGTTGAACTTCTTAGTGGATTTTCTTTCTTATACTAATTAAAGCATGTTAGGCAAATGCAGAAATCATGCTGGCTCACTGGCTTTTACTTATTTCTTTCTTTTCTTTTTTTTGATACCAGGGATTCAACCCAGGGTTGCTTAACCTTTGAGCCACATCCCCAGTCCTTTTTATATTTTATTTTGAGAAAAACCTCTGGCTAAGTTACTTAGGGCCTTATTAAGTTGCTGAAACTGGCATTTAATTTTCAATCCCCCTGCTTCAGCCTCCTGAGCATCTGGGATCACAAGCATGAGCCACCACACCTAGCTTTATTCTATCTTCTTTTCCTTTTTTCTTCCTTCCTTACTTATAGCCTTACTTCTCTCCTTCTTTCCTTTCTCCCTTCCCAAGCTTTCCTGTCATCTTTCCTGCTTTTTTTCCCTTTCTTGTAAATGTTATCTCCACACAATCCAACTCCAAACTCCATGAAACCCTACCTCAATGCAATACACTTCCCCAAAGTTCAAATACCTACATTCTAGTGGACATAGTAATGTCATCCTTTTCATCTCCTAATTTCATATAAAAACACACCCACCCTTTTGGATCAACGGATTATAGAGCAACTTCCCATCTACATACAATTCTCGAAATATACACTAAGGTCTTTACTATCTGTGCCTTCTCCTTGTTCCTCCTTTATAGTAAAGTAGTGTCCAACATATATAATTCAGCCAGCATTCACAATACCCTGCACTATTCACCACTTGTGATTGGTCGGAGGTGCTGCTTTGAAAGAGCATCAAAAAATGGAAACTGCTTTAGCTGCATGTTTCTAGAAAAGCAGTTTGGAAGGCGCCTAAGATGGCTGCATCCCTATAGACCTTCTCCTTCTTCTTCCTTCCTGGAAAGTGGACTCTTTGCCTAGAGGTGGAAAAGCCATCAACAACTGCAAGAACAAAAGTCACACATTGTGGGTGGAACATTGAGCCAACCCATAAAAAAAGATACAACTGAATTCTCAGAGTGGCCTTGGACTGCCTTCTTTCAAATTTCTTATTATTAGAGACAAATATACTCATTGTCAGAGAATAACATTACCAATATATTTGTTTAAGTCTGACTTCTAGTTATATTTCTTCCCAGACTTCTTTGGTGGAAATTTTCTTAAACTCTTATATTTCCACAACATTTTTGTCTTTATTTAGAACCCTTTTGTTTATTCTGTTATATTATCTGTTAGATTTTAATCCCTTGGTGCACAAGGACTACTACTCATGAGTATTCTTTTTCAGTCATCTTAGAATGGAGCCTCACTAGAGTGGGGGGAGAGTGAAAGTTTCTATATTCAATTGAATTGGATTCAATTCTGCCAGTCAATTAATGGAAAAAGCAATATACAAGGACCAGGCTGTTCATCAGCCCTTTTTAAGCAGTGCTCTTGATTTGCTACAGTGATATGCTAGGGCACTAAACTCAGCCTTAGAGAACTCTGCCCCACGCACCACAGAATAGGGATCTGCTGTTTCGTTGGCCCTACTTCTATTCTCTTGGCAGTTATTCTTCCTTCTCAGTATATTGATTCTCTTTGGAGAGAACCTCTTATCCCCACTCTCAATTCAAGTTTACAGTTGCCAAAATTAGCACATGACCCAGACCTTGCCTTTCAGTATATTCCAACCATCTGCTTATGATGATGGCTCAGTCATGGGTATGTGACCCATGATAGACCACGGACATCTGGGATTTTGTTGACCAGTTGAGAATAGATATGCTGTTGGTGTTGATATCCATAATGGTAAAGACAGTGTAAACCCAGAGCCTCTAGGAATCCCAGCATTGAGAGCACAAGTCTGTGGATGAAGTCTCAACAGAGGAGAGCATAATCAGGATGGGGATGGGAGAGACTAAGTCCAATAAGTTGCATTTAAATTTGTGGGTTTAGAACATGATCCCTAAAATTAGACTGGTACTAATAAATGCTGTGTGTGAACTTTGGCAAAGTTACTTAACTACTCAGCTTCCTATGTAGAGAGGGGATAATAATCACTGGATTTGAATGTGTTCCCCAAAGTTCAGGTGTTAGAAATTTGGTTTCTAATGCTGTAGTTTTGGGAAATGGTAGCCTAATTGGAGGTATGGGTCCTTCGGGCACTGCTCTTTCTTGTAAGGGGATTAATGCCATTATCATTGGAGTGGATTCATTATTGCAAAAGTAGGTTCCTATTAAAAGGTCAACAGCTCAGTCCCCCTTGCTTTCTCTCACCTTCTCTTTCACCAATGAAAGACACAGCAAGAAGGTGCTCACAGGTTGTCAGCCCCTCAATCTTAAACTTCCCTGTCTTTTGAACTATAAGAAAATAAGTTTTATTTTTATAAATTACCCATTCTGTAATATTCTATTATAACAGTACGAATGAACTAAAGCAATAATGTTACTTTAATTTGATCCTTAATGTGAGGACTAAATGAGACAGCCACATAAAAGAGCTTAGAACAGTACCTTTCACTAGTGACTGATCAATAAATGTTAGTCATAATTAATGCAGACAATTTTTACCCGTGGCTTTTGACTTATATACAGTCTAAAGACTCTTTTTGCTCAAATTGGTTTAAGTTGGATTTCTTTCACTTGCAACCAAATGAGTCTTGTTTAATACAACTAATAGAAAGCATAGAGCTCCAGTGTATATAGGTTTATAACAGATCAAGTCTCTTTTCCTAGGCTGGGGCAGAGAAGAGGAATTGAATCAGCCGAACAGGACCATCTGGTCCTCCTTAGTTGATGTCTATCTGCAATGTTATCTAAGGTCTCTGATCCCCCAACTCCTAGTTAGGAAGAGTTTTCCTCACTACTACTTCTATTTATTTACTAAAATTCTCCTTCTTCTATGTTGCCAGTTAATAATATTTCTGCTTACTGCTATAAAGCTTATTTTTTAAAAATACATAAAAATATAAACTGTAAGGAAGGAGTCAAACATAAGGACAGAGATAAAAATAAAGGAAAATATTTCTGTAATTAAAATTAATATTCAGTTCCTTTTTATTTAAGCCTTAAGCTGGAAACTTTTTCCATACCAGTTTAGAGTAAATACTATTATTACTAAGCAGCCCATGCTAAATAGCATACTTTTCTTGGTGTAGATTTCTGGAGGGATATGCAAGGGATTTGCATGCTTAATTCCCATTAGCACCTGTCACTGGGATTTATTATCCCAGAGTTAATTCTCCACTCACTGCAGCCAAGAAAAAGGAAGCCCTTGTATGGATTTAAATAAAGCTTTTTAGTTTTCAAAATGAGATGAATTTTACGTCAGTTTCTTAAACATCTGCATTATTCCAACCCTAAACATTCATATTCAAATAAAATTTTGGTGGAAATTCATCCAAACTTGATTTTATTCAACAATCAAAAAAAAAAGACTACTCATAATTTGAAAACATATTGGAGGTTGATAGTAATCAAGGACTTAGCTCAGTTTTAAAATCCACTGACTCTTACTCATGTAATTCAATATTCAATAAATGTTTATTGACCATCTATCATGTGCTAGGCTATGTTCTAGATTTATGGGTACAGCATGCTGAACTCACTACAAAAAAAAAAAAAAAAAAAACCTCCCCTTGAGAAGCATGTATTTTACTGGAGAATATTTGTACATATACCTGTAGGTATGCATACATGTATACAGGTAGATACATGTATAGAGATATAAACTAAGTGCTATATGGAAAATCATAGTAGGTGAATACAATTGAAGCAATGTGTTGTTTCTATTTTAGGTAAATGGGTCAGAAAAGTCATCCCTAGGCAGTGATATTTGAGTCCAGATCCAAGTGATGTTAAGAAGTCTATACTCAGGAACCTATAAATGATACTTTATCTCTTTCATGAAAAAAAAAAAAGTGTGACAGACAAGAAAACTAGGCAGAATATTGATACACAGGCAAGTCCCATCTGTAACCAACAAGAGCAGAAAACTTGCCTGTCTGTGCAGCTGATCTGCTGGTTAGAGCCTGCCTTCTCCTTGTTCTTGAGTTTTCCAGTCTCCCCTCCCTTTTCTACCTCTTCTCTATATATCATCTCTCAAGACATTCTCCTGCCCTCTTTAGGCTGAATTCCAGTACTGAACTATGTTTTCCTTTCTTTTCTCTTACTCATTCTTTCAAGGAATTAATTTCATGCAGCATTTGCTATTGAGCCCTGTAATGCCCCAGACCAAACTATGTGATAATTCAACCTTCTTTAACTAGACTTTGAGGATTCTTCCCCATTGAGTCTTTTTGACAACCAATTAACTACTATTCATTGAATACCAATTATACATCAGATTCTACATTAGGAGCTGGAGATAAAATGATGAACAAGATAAAGTGCCTACTTTAAAAGAGTTAAATAAACTCTTTTACAAGTAAGTTGTCAATTTAAAAATGAAAAATTTTACAACTTTTGGATGTTGTTAATATGGTAGTGAGTATGCACAGGGATTTCTTCCATACTATTTAAAATATAACCTCCTTGGAAAAATTGGTACAGGAATAAATGAAATATAATTATGATGTCATTCTCAAAAGGTTATTAATGGCCTAGCTGCATGGTAGGCACTGTTTACATGTGGCTATTTAAATTTAAATGAATTAATTGGACAAAAGTTAAAATTCCCATTCCACACTAGCCACAGTATAAGGGCTCAATAACCATATATGTTTAATGACTGTCATTTTGAAGAATATAGATACACACATGTTTCTTCCTACAGAAAGTCCTGTTGAACAGTACTGGTCTAGATAGCATGAAGATGATGGAAATCTTCCATTCATGATAATAGTAATTGACAATAATTTTATGTGTGAGACATTATATACATATATGTAGGTGTGTGTGTGTGTGTGTGTGTGTGTGTTTGTGTGTGTGTATTTGACTTATTTAATCCCCACAAAAATGTAAATACTGCTACTAGACCCATTTTACAGATTAGGAAAAAGAGATGTCTAATCTTATTGCTCAATATCATTCAGGTAGCAAAACACTAAGAAATGAACCCACAGTCTGACAGTAGAGTCTATCTTCTTAACAAAGTATCATAACGTCTTGGTGTGGGACACTGAAGAGAATGAAGAAGAGATTTTACTCTGACAGGCAGAGCCTCTATAGAAATAAGAAGTGGATATTTTTGTCAATATCTTTGGCAAGTATGACCTTTTTATGTCTATGAAATTTATCCAAAATAGGTCTTATGGACCAGAGGTTTAAATGGAGTCAGACATGCAGAATTCCAGAGTGTTAGAACTGAAAAGAACTGATGTATTATATGGATGAAGAAACCAAGGCATGCAAAGATTATCTGACCTGCCCATGATAACAGTTAGGACCATAGTGAAAATTAGAGCTCAAGTTTCCAGTGTGTGTGTGTGTGTGTGTGTGTGTGCGCGCGCGCGCGCGCGCACGCGCGCAAGTGTAAGCATGTGTGTGTGTGCAAGCGTGTGTGTGTTTACACATGGCCCCCATTGGCATCCAGAACTTAACATTTCCCTGTATAGTATTTATTAGTTTAAAAATGAACTAATCTTGAGAAGATATTTTCTTCTTCCCAGAGTGTTGGCTACACCAGTGTAATTGATTTATTAATCCATTCACTTTCCTTTTGTCTAACCTTTCCTTATTTTACCCACCCATTCTTTCATTCCTCCTTCACCTTTACAACAGGAATTCACAACCTAACTACTAATTCTTTCTGAATCATAGCAGTTTTAGTCCTTACACATGCTGTTAGGAATTTGGAAAATATGTCATAGGTTCCAAATCGCTTTAAGTGAATATTCACAAATTTGCTTCTGCCTTTTTTTCTGGGAGAGCTCCTCCTGATATTGCCTCACCACCTTTTACATACTCCACCTTGCCAGCCACCAAGATGCACGCAAAGAAAGCACTATTGAAGGAGTTTTCGTTGAGCTTTTTAGTTTCTGTTCCACTGCAAAGAGGTCATAAGCTTTCAGAGCATAAAACAGTCTGAGTGCAGCTGACAACCCAAAGGGTGGGCTAGAACACTGCAGAAAGCTTCTTGCCTTCTTCTCCATTGCTGAGGACAAGTTCGAGCCAGCAGCCGACCTAATCAACCTTAAGACGCGAAGTCCCAGGGCGCGTCCAGTCCCAGGAAGTCTGGCTCGGGGTTTGCCGGCGTGGTGGAGAAGCTGGCAGGCGGCAGGCTGAGCTCCACTGGACACAGCCTAGTGGCCCGGGGCGCGCCCGCTGCGCTCTCAGAGTCCAAGTCTGGCGCACCGCAGGAGGCAGGAGCGCTCCCCCTAGCCGCGGCCGCTTCTGCCCCCAGGTGTCTCTTGCCCTGGTTCCAGTGAGTAAACCAACAGCGGTCTCCGCCTTCTCAACTAGGCGTGCATCTCTCCTTCCATCCTTGCTTACATAAGGCGGGCGGGCGCGCTCCCGCTGCCGCTTACCCCCAGCAGAGTTGGGCTGTGCCCTCCACGCCTTCTTGGCGCGGCAAGCGCCTCCGAGTACCCGTGCGTCCCACTCTAGGAGGTGACTCTTTGGCCACCCAGCACCGGCAATCGGGGCGTCTCTTCTCTTGCTCGAGACCACTGAGATTGGAGACGGGAGCGCCTCACCGTGCCCAAGCTTCTTCCGTCCGCTCCCTTCTCCTCCCACTTTCCCCACATTCCCCCACCCTCTGGTGCCTGTGTGTGTTCCTCACAGGCTAAGGGACCCGGAGAGCAGTCCATGCTCGACGCACGGCGGAGCTGCGGCTGCTTCTGCTGCTGAGGGGAGCCGAGAAGGTGGCGGTCTTGCGCCTCCCTGGACTTCCCAAGTGGGGGCAGAGCAGTCGCTCGCGGGAGACGTCAGTTGGAAAGGCACAGGGAAACAGGAACCTTCAAACTCCTCCTCGGCGTCTCCTCTCCACCCCCTTTGGCCCCTGCCCTTGAAGAAAGTGGAGTGTGGCGTTTGGCTGTCGTTATTTCTTGGGACTGCTTCGCCGTGCACGGATTCAGCGGCTGCCCAGTGGGGCTCTCCGCTGTTTGCGCGTCTCTCGGTGTTGTTCCCTCCGGCACACCTCTATCGACGATGAGGAAAGGTCTGCGGGCGACAGCGGCCCGCTGCGGACTGGGACTAGGATACGTGCTGCAAATGCTCGTGCTACCTGCCCTGGCCCTGCTCAGCGCCAGCGGCACCGGCTCAGCCGCTCAAGGTAAGGGGGTCCGCCAGGCTAAGCGGCCACCTCCCTTCGCTTCTTCCTTCCCTCCTTCTACATCTCCTCTTCCCTAGTTCTTCTGGCTTCCTCAGTCTACCTCGTTGCTCTCAACTGGAGACCACTTTATATTCCACTTTCCCAACTAGTCAAGAAGCTTTGATTATTGCGATTTTTAATCTGTCTTCCGAAAGGGGCAAAGATGGACCAGGGACGCACAGGGTTTGGACAACGCATCCGTCTCTGTGCATGTGAGAGCCTGGGGTATTTTGCACTTCCAGCTCCGCACGCGCACGTTGTTGCATAGTGTACACACAGAGGTTTGAAGAGACTCTCGGTACGGGTGGCTGTGTGGTTTGACATAGATGCACCCTGATGCGAATGGTGGGCAGAGGCTCCCCGCGCTGTGCGGTAGCTGGGGTTGCACAGCCTTCACTGCATCTCAGCTAAGGAAATGTGTCCATTACCGCTGAGGACCCAAAAGCGCTGGTGCCCCTTGGCTGCTGCTTGGGGCGCTGTGGAGAAACACAGCCCGGCCGGACTTGCGTTCCCAGCCAGAGGCAGGCCACTAGTGTGCCTGCCTCTGCACTCTTACCCTTTCGTATCTCCTTCCCACAAGGCGCCAGAGAAACTTAAAACCTCTGAGCTCTGGGGGAATAGGCTGGTTGTTGAATCCAAATCTGCAACTCCCCGGGGTAGCCAACCAGTTCATAACTCGCGACATTTTAATTTAATGCGTGTGAGATTTAAAATAAGTGTCCGGAGCCTTGGGCAAAGCCAGGCTGGAAGGACAGTGGTTGGAAGTTGTGGGTGGATAAGGGAAGAGCGGAGACCCCGGGACTGGTCCCTTCACTCCCTTCTTGTTCCCGGAGTTTGAAGTGGTGGCGACAGCTCCCAGCCTTAAGGAGAAGAAGGAGCCAAAGTTGCCTTTACCAAAGTCTCTCAGGTCATCTGGGCCCCTAACCTACACTCCAACATAGTCCACTTAGATCTTTTCGCCCAGTTGGGTGGTGATAGCTGGCTTTGGAGAAGCAGAGCAGCTTTTTCTGAAAGCGGGTGGTGGTGATGTGGAAGGAAGCCTATTCAGCATTCAGAGGCAATTCAGGGATCTCCCCTACACACACACACACACACACACACACACACACACACACACCACTCATACACATCTTGGTTATACTTTTTTCCAAATTTGGAGAGCTGGAGAAATCAAGGAGGTAGCCCCTATTCCCTGGTGATGCTCAGACACTGGATTTTCCCGTCTGCATTCCATCTGATCTGTGAGAAGCAAGAGGAGCTGGGGGCAAAGGAGGGGGAAGGTAGTGGTGGAGTGGAGTGCCTAGGCAAGGCGAGTGTGGTCCGGGTGGGGAGGTAAGTGATTAGCAAGGCTTTGTGAATTAGAGATAGCTACTTCGGGTGTAAATTTTCCTGCTGCCCTGCTAAGTGGCCAGGCTCATAAATCCTTCCTTCCTTTTCTCGCCAGATGCCTCCCATCCCTGAGGTTCTGCTCGGGTTTTCTTATGCATACCTCCAGAGCTCATCTATCTATTTTACCATGGAATCTCCATTGGGAATCATATGGTTCTTGTTATAGATTTCTTGAAATTGGTAAGAAGTTCTCAGGGCGGTAGCCCAGGATACTTAGAGGAAGGTATTTGGAAGCTTAAGTGAGCAACCTGATGAATAGATGTGGAATCAACCGCGTGACTCCCTATGGAATTCGCCTGCTGTTATTGGGCGCACAAAGGACTGAGCCATGGGGGTGGCCAGGCATGGGACATGGTGAGAGAACTATTTGGGGAAAGGACAAGTTAAAGTCTCCAAAGATGCCAAAAGGAGATAGGATGCCTGCTGAGAGCTTACAACAGTCCAATTAAAAAGACTGGGAAGAAAAGGGATCAATAAAGATAATCAAACAGGACATAGTAAATGGATTGATATTGAAAGAAGAAAGGAGAAGAGATTAAAAGAAAAGACACTCAAGATACACTTGAGTGTTTTCCTCTTGCACTTTTTCTTCTTATAGACCAGGCAATTCAAGAGTTATTTTGATCTTAACTCGAAAAAGAAAGTGTATTCTGTGGTGTGTATACATTTCTATGCACAGTTCTCCATTTACTTCATTTAATTCTTTCAGTTTCCAGTGACTTTTTTTTCTTAAATTATGTGTCCTGTGAAATGCTTCCACAACCACTTTTATGATTGTTATTCTCCATGTTCCAGGACATCAGCTCTTCCTGTGTTCTGTTAGGTATCAAAAGAAACAGAAAGCACCAAACTCTTCCATAAGCTACAGTCCCCATCACTGCTACCTATTATCCCAGCCAATTTAATGTTGAACCATCATTAACACTTTCCTTTCAGAATCACATATTTACAGTAGGCTGGCAGTCAGACATCCATTTCCTTCAATATTTCTCAGGTCTACTCATTTTGCATTAGAACAGCCCATGCCCTCAAGCTATGATTTCCTTGTTCTATGAGTTAAAGACTGGAGTGGAGTATTTTTATGAATGTGCAATTAAAATAGAACAGTTCATTTAAGTACTTTACCAAAAAACATTATATTTTTGATCCATTGTTGTAGAAGTGCTGGAAAAAATTAGAAGCTTTGGAAAATATATGTCTCTTTGGAGATAGCCAAGGAAAAAACAGGTCTTTCAGAGCAAAACAGAGTGGATGTTATTTGTGAGTGCACTGAGTTTGTAACTGTGGTTTAAAGACCAACAGCAGTCATTTTAAACAGGTCCTTGGGAAATTCTCTAGGCTTTAGGCAACAACTTTCTTCTTTCCTGCTATGCTCTAATTGTTTCATTCAGGATTGCTGGGAACTCCTAGCTCCAGGGAATTTGCCCGTGCTTCTGATTCCAAGAATGAAAGATTTTACTAGTAAAGGCAGCCCAGTGAGTGAAAGTATGGATGTGTGTGTGTGTGTGTGTGTGTGTGTGTGTTTCTGATTTGTGTAATTCTGAATTAGTGCCCTCCTGTTGTATAAATGCATTTTATCTAGGCTACACAGTATTGATGTGCTGCTTATCTAGCACCAACTAGTGTTATGTTCGGAGTGTTAACACCTCCGAACTCAGAATTGAAAATTACTAAAGATTCAAAACAGATTGGAATAATTCTCTGTTATCTTAATTTATGGTGTTTTTAAAAACCCACAAATATTACACTTCTTCCAATGAAAGAATACTTTCATGCTTTTATGCATATTGGTGTGGAACAAATTGACAACTGGTGTTGAAAACAACTGAGTTTCATTACAATTCTACCATATATTTTTCCATTCTAGGGGCAGATTCATGAATTCACTTTGGAAATTTTCAATAAGAGAAAGTATGTTAGTTTATCTTTGTTTAGAAAAATAATTTTATGTGTTATGGCTTAGAAAGTGCTTAACTGTCTTCAGGGAACAAACTTTTTAAGCATTTGCAATAAATGAGAAATCATTAGATCATAATAGACATGTGCATGCCCTGGTCTTCTGTTTTCTGGATATAGAGGATTTGAATTTAAACAAGACAGGTTCTTTGTAGTATCTACTATTGGACTTTGGGAACTGCTTTTAATCAAAATTTATACTGATCTAGTTTTAGCAAACCCTTAATGATAGGAAGGAGGCATCAGCTCTATTAGGCAAACCCTGTTAGCTTATTTAGAATTATTGTTGAGACTTAAATATAACTGTTATCTAATGTATGCTAGTGTCTCCAATTAGTGCAAACAGCAAGAGTATGCTCTATTAGGCCTTAACTGCATTTAGCACTTCTCTGATTCAGGTCATGGCTTTGCTGGAGCAGCAGAGGGAGTCACTCTCAGAAGAAACATTAACATTACAGGCTGCAACCACTTCCGGAGAAGAGTAGGGAAAATGGTGGGAGTGGAGACTGAGCCAGTGCTCCTGCCTTGCAGCTTTGGCCTACATCTTTTTTTAGTTTGACTTTTGTACTTGTGGCAGTTAAAAACAATCCCATTCACATGTTCCCACACATTAAAAACTTATTAGCTCCTTTGACTTGAATATAGTATAAGAGGTACTTCTCATAACACTTTTCTCCCAGACAATGTGCTGTTCCTTAGGAACATAGAGTTGAATGAGACCTCAAGAAGATGGGCTTACAAATATATAGTACAATTCACTTGCAAGAATAATTCACTTTCTGAAATATAACAGTAGTCACAGGCATAGTATTTTCTGGATTTAGACATCTGAGATAGTAAACATAGGTTAGGCCAGGATTCTGATTTGATTGGTGGTGGGAATTCCAAAGTTTCTACTTAGAGAAACTCAAGGGGGTGATTTAGATGGAAGCAATTTTCTTAAAGTTGTTTACATCTTAACAGTATGTTCCTTAGATTTCATATGTATTTTGTCCTGCTTTGGGGAGGGACCAGCTAAGGGCTATGTGTAGTGTATACCCATTTTATTAGTTAGCAAAGTGGTTACCAGTGCTTTATAATCCTGCTTCTAAGCTTCCTAGCTGTGTGACCATGGATCAGATATTTAGCCTCTCTGTGCTTTAGTTTCCTCACATGTAGAATGAGAACCATATATGCTATCGGTCAGACTAGGATTGAATGAATTGATACATATGAAGCAGCTAGAGCAGTGTTTAACTCACAGAAAGTAAATATGATTCCTTGGCTTCCAACTCTAAAACACCAGCAAAGCCCAAGATGTTAAAGGAATTAAAGACCAATAATTTTGAAACTTAAAATGAGAATAACTGTGGGAGCTGCTTTTCCAAAAGTAAGAAATGGGGTTGTCTAAGGAGACACTCCAAAATAGATCACTGCAGACTTCTAAACAGGATCAAATTCTTTGGACAACCTGTGGGTGTCTCACTCTATTTCTTAGCCTCTTTTCTTCCTTTCTATATTCTCTGGGAAAAATGAACCCACTAGCAGTTCTAAACAAGCACATGTCATGTCACTGCCAGTTAAGTCCTGGCAACAGTCTCTACCCTTGACTTTGTATCTTTACAAGAAATATTTAAGACGAGTCTTCAATAAATCTATAAAAAAGACTTCTACAGAAAACAAAACAAAATGTCATATACAGGCTTTCTGATAAGGGTTCCTAGAAAATGAGCCCTTTGTGCAAATATATGTCAACAGTTTTTCTTTAAAATGAAATGGATGAAAGTACACAGTCTAAGAACATAATCAAATTGTTTAATAGTACAAATGTTTATCATTTAAATTCACCAGAATTTTCATTTATTCATACTATATTTGCAATAGAAAATTTGGTAGAATTTATGACAGCAGAGGTAACATTAATATATGCAATATATGTTTTAAAACATATTTAATTACTTATAATTGTATTAAATATAAACAATAAACAACTATTGTTATTTCTTTGCACACTACTTTCTGGCAAATTTTTAAGGTAAAACTAGGGATTTGCAGGGCTTTCTATGTTACTTAGCATTATTAAGGCAGATTTTTCTTATACAGAATTAACGTTCTGCTCTAAATTATTGATAGCTTGGTTCTGCGTTTAGCCCTAAATCTTTCCTCACTTCTCCTGTCCCCTTCACTCACTTCCCCTCTTTCTTTCTTTCCCTCCTTTTCCCCCTCTCCTCTTCCCTCTCTTCCTCCCTCTGATTCCTTAAATCTATGTATGGACTCTTTGATTTCATTACTTATTTGTATTTGTTATTGCTTATGTATTTGTGTAGGAGGGCTGCATGAATCTGAGATTTGGATATTGTTTTAGTATTATTAAGTTCAAGAATGTTTTATTCACAGAAACTCAATGCTATTTTTTATGGTAATTCTTTGACACAGAATAAATTTGCCTTGAACAATATCAAAACACTAGTGTTTCCTTTTTTCCAGTTCTCAAATAGAAATCTAGTAACTGGGTAATTTACTGTTTTTATTGTTGTAAGTATTTACCTCAAAATTTATAGAGATTTTAATTGATAACATTTTATACTAATACTTTTATAATTAGATCAAAAATAGAAAATTAAAAAAAATCTTCTTTACTTGTTTGGAGCTATTAGAATAATTTCTGCCTTTTCATGAAAACTTAAAATATATCATACTGCAAGTTTTGGGACATTTATAAACAAAATATTACAAAATATTGAGCTATAATTTGAGAAATAAATAAAAACGTTTTGGATTGAATTTGTAACATGGATTCTCATTTTGAACATTGACATTCTTCATAAAGTTGCTCCTTCAGGACTATATAATGATATTTTCAGATACACAGATAAATGTAACAGATTTTTATAGGTACTTAAAACACATCTAACCTTCTGCACAGAGTCCATAGTACTAAAGTTACCATGACATTACTTAAACTGAAGTTGTAATTTAGAAAGTGAGCTAAAGCTTCCAAAGTGCCAAATATGCAGCTACTTGTGCTTACACCAGTGTGCCTTTTATTAGCATTGAGCAGTGACTCAAAAGTGTGTTGTCTTGTAAAAGTGAAACGTAACATCTGAAATCGCCTACGTGTGGAGAGTGCCCTCTGTAAATTAAATAACCAACTGCTTCCCATTGCCACCACTGCACAGTGATGGGAGAATGCGGAGAACCCCAGGAAACTGAATTATATTGACAAGCCTGTTACACTTCTCATTTTAAATATCAGTGTTCAAAATAATCATGTTAACAGATGATATTGATTAATCAAATTTAACTCCAGAGTTACCAATCCTATTTATTTAAAAAATGTTGTGTGGATAGGGGGCTTTACCTTCATTAATCATTTTGTCATGTGAATTCTGTGGCTAGTTTCATTTCTCAGCAATTATGAAAGCTATAAAAATGCCTCATGTAAATGAACACATATTATGTCCTCTTCTAACTAAGGATGTTAAACAACGGAAGCTCTGCAACAGTTTAACGAGCTTATTGATGAATGCTAACATTTCTCATTTTCAGTCAATGTCTTAATTGATTATTTAATCATGGACTGCCTCAACTTGAGTATAATTCATTATCTTTTTTTTTCACTATTGAGAAGAAAAACCTTATATAGAAACATTCCTTTCCAATAAAAACAGACCAGTGCTTTCATATTAAAATGTATCTGCAGTCCATTATAAGGTAAAATATTTCCATGAATAAAAATGTAGTTTTCCCTCCCAAACTTAAGAAAATTAATATGTGTAATAACATAATAGTTTAGCATAGAAGTATATCGAACTAGTTGGTATCCTTCTATAATTGTGTAGAAAGCTAATTCTTTAAAATTAATTATAATAAACATTCTCAGTGCAAGTTTACTACAATATATTAGGGTGCATGGTGTAATAATATCCACTTATAATTATAGCAAAGAAAATTCATGTATGGGATTAAATTTAAAGGGAGCAAATTCTAAAATTCTATTCCATATGAATTTTAATTTTTTACTTGTATTTAAATTTGATATTTTAAGTTATAACATCAGTTTTTAGAATTTTAAGAGTCTAAAAAGTTCTTTTAAGAACAAGATCAAAGAATACTCCTTAACAGATGGTATTCTCTAACTTTTTACACATACTAAAAATGATAGTCTGTGACAACAGCACAGCTTTTTTTGTTGTTGTTGTTTTATTATACATGATTTCCAGAGACCTGTGTTATCTCTAATCAAAGCAAACAAACAAAAAATTACTACCAGTATCACAACCAAAGCTTGGAGTGCAAAAATGAAATAAATAAGGGCAATTTCACTTCTGGGTGATATATGTTAGCATTGAGATTTAGCTTTGGGTAAAAGCAACATGATATATCTTCATTAAATAAAAAGCTTGCCCAAATATATACATTGTAGCCACCCAGTGGAAGTATTCAAGTTTAGCAAGTAGCAATCTTGAAATCATTCTAAATAAAACAGTAATTATGTTTTTTTTTTTTTTTTTAAGCAACTTTCCTTTTTCACTCTGGATCTCCATGAGATGATGAAAGACTTAAAACTTAAAAATTTGTTAGGTAGGGATCAAATTTAAGAATTGAAGGAAGTTAAGACTTTTTTCTCCCTGCCTATCAGAGCAGTCACTCACAGAACATGCAGAGTGGTGGAAAACAACTCAGAATCTGAGGGGAAACAGACATGTTCGAATGATTCATTATTTGTGCTATCCAGGACAGAGATCTAAGATCAATTCTTCATCTTAATATTATTTGACACTTAATATTATCTGACTCGAGACTTATCTAAATAAGTCTTGATTTGCACTTATTTCAATTAACATAGCAAAATAATTTGGAAAGTATTTTAAAGGCCTATATGTTTAAGAAGTTAATTATTTACATGAAGTGAACTTGGATATTCTTGAACCAGTTTGACAGGGTGTATGTGTTGGAAATATCTAGAATTAAATCCATGGTATACTGATATCCTTCAGTGGTCTTTGTGAAGTGCACTGCCACTTGCTGAGCTACTCTCTTAAACATTGTCATTAATAACAATGCCAATGTTATTTTTTAAATCTCACCTGCTCATAAGAAATTGAGTAATGTTTCCTTAGAATGTTCTTAGAGACATTCATTCCCCTGAAAAGGATTTGCATAAGTGTAGTTTATCTTTTAAGAGAATTATAATACATATAAAAATGGTATTACTGTCTTTTTTATGTATTGATTAAAACATATATATATATATATATATATATATATATATATATATTTATTTATTTATTTATTTATTTTTTGTTTACAGTTAAACATGCAATATTTCTACATAGATTTAAAAGGACCACAGTGAAAAATTTTATATTTTACTTATATGAAAAAGAGTAGAGAAGTGGTTGGGAAAATTTTAACAGTGGATATGTTTTCCCAGTGGAAAGGAGAAGAGGTCATTTTACTGGATTTACTAGATATGATTTACATGTCATTTTGAAATGAATTAAGTAACTATGAAATTTTTTTCTAGGGTGGTATTTTTAGGCCATGTCTTAGTGAAGCAAAGAATTGCAAGGAGTAATTCTCTGTGAGCAGATGTGATTGTGCCAATTTCTGTGTGTGTGTGTGTGTGTGTGCGCACGCACATGTGTGTGTACCTTTTGGAATGTTTTAAGAGTGAAAGTTCATTTTCAAGCAGATTTGGCAATATCCTCAAAATAAAAAATGAACCTATCAAACAAATGAAAACATACTTTTTTAACTTATAAAACAAATTCATGAATAGAAAATCAGATTTAATCATCCATTTTCAATTATCTTATGTTTCTTATGAAAAAATTATCTTATGTTTCTGCAAAAAGTTACCTTTCTCTTGATGCATTGCTAAGTCATTTCCCTGGTGTACAATAGGGATGCCTCTACCTCATAAGTGAAGTGGCTTATATGATAGAAACAAGTTTTTCTCCTGTCATCCAAGTGATCTCCACTTCCACTGACTTGTTTCAAATGTGTGGAGAACTTCTGTTCTTTTCTGATAGTTCTATGGTGGACTATAACTCATTGACCAAGGGAGAATGTCCACTTTCATGCATGCAGGGGTAAAATCCTTTATTCACTTCATGACTCTCTTTCTCTTTCTGGATGCTCCCTCGGAGGGACAACATTCTCTTAGTAAGCACCCTATGTGAAATGACCTCCTGTATGGGCTGATCGAAGAAGAGGTCAGCTGTGTTATTCTTCCCTGACCAGAATCCAGTGATGGTTGGTTTTAACCTCTTAATCAAATGGAGTTATGCTTGATTTTTTTGGACTCCCTCAGATGCCATATTGGTGGTTTTATTTCCAGGATTATCCATTATGTCCATTTAAAAGCTCTATTTAAATGGATGAAGAAAGTTAATTGAAAGGGGAGGGAGTGAGGTTGTTACTAAGGAAAGAATATGCAGAATTTCTTTGAGGATATGGTGATGATATGCCTCCTTGTTTATATTCAATATTATAATATTAATGTACAAATTTTACATGATATACCAATTTATATAGATATATAGTATCTATTGTCATGTTTTCATATCACTTGGCATTTTTGAGCTAGGCGTTTTAAGCCATGCAAATAAATCCTAGGATTCAGAAAAGTATTTTGAATATTCTTTATCAGACACATATAACATAGGGATTTCATAGCAAAATATATAGTCTACTGTTAAGAATAGCAAAGTAAATAATAATTCCTCTCAAAGTTTTGTGATTGCAAATCTAAATGTTAATGAGAGACGTTGCCGTTTAATGCTGAATTGCAAGGTTAAAAGAGGGTCTTAAAGATAACAGTGAACTCCAGAGTACTTGAGTTTGTTTTGCATTCAGTGACAGTCACTAAATTAGGGAAAGGAATGTTCAAACAACACACTTGAGGAAAAGTGATTTTTATAGAAAGGAGCCATTTCTGCTAATAGCCAGTAACTGCACATAACCCCGCTGACATTAAAAGTCCATTAGCTAAGCCCAGTTTAAATAGCAGCTGATGCAGTGTCAGCTAAATGTACATTGGAATTTTTTCATATAATGCAGTAATAGCAGTTCTACATTTTTTTTTCTAAAACTATGTACATTAAGTAAAACAAATGTCATCTGATAGTAGTAGCAGGGCTGCTAATAAACAGGCAGAGGTTTGTGATGAAACAAAAGTAACAGTCTATATAACAAGAAGATAATAAATGGCATGATGATTTTAAAAGGGAGACTTTGAGAAAAATCATCTGCAGAAGCTTAAGCTGACATTCAGAAAGAGTTGTTTCCATAGAAGCACATGAAGTACTTTGAGATATTCATATAAAGTGAAATGATTTTTTTTTTTTGCTAATAGTTGCAGTAGTTTTTCCATGTATTTGAAATTACAGGAGGCCTCCTCCTTAGACACTTATGTGTGTAAATGGGAAAGAGGGTGAGAAGATAGCAAAGGGAGCAAATGAAAACATAGGTATAACTTAATATGTACTAATATTTTAAGGTGATTACTATGATTATAGTTTTGAAAGCAATATGGTGTATTTTTGCTGTCTGAAATGAAATTGAAGGTGAAATGTTCATATTATCCTCGGAAGAGTTCTCTAAATCTGTGTTTTTTCATCTTTGTAATATTTTACAATCAACATTTCAATTGTCTAAGACAAGTATTACTGAAAATTATACTAGAATCTAAAAATCTTTTAGAACATCTTTAAAGTATTCTCTAAGCCAGTGTTCTGTAACTATAAAACAATTGTGGAGACAAACGGGGCTGCTCAGTAGTCTAGTGTGTGAGTTGAGAACAAGTCAGTAATTAATCAGTGGCTGTCGCACGCACACCACTATGAAGTATTAGGAGAACTTCCAGGCCCACCTCCCCCTCCCCTATTATCAGGCCATTAGTGAAACCCAGTACAAGTAACCGTGGTGGAGCCCTGTGAGAGCATATGACCCCAGTAGCTTCTGCATAAGCTTTGTGAGCATTTTCACAATGGTCACTGGAATTTCCATCACACTTTATAATACTCAGAATTCTTTATTCCATTCCCTAGCTACAGACATCACATCTTTTATTTATATATTAAATATAAAATAATTTAAAATTATTTCTTAGTAGCACAATAAAAATAACTCTGCATTTCTTGAAAAGAATATTGTAAAAAAGAAAGTGGCAAAGAAAAAACAAAACAAAACAAAACAAAAAGGCTTACGTTTGCCCACAATGGAGTAGAAGAGATTTCCATTTTATGTTAATAAATTTTCATATAAGCACTTCCTAATAAAATAAAGAAATACTCCTCGGTGTTGTTAACTGTTTTAATTCATCTCAGACCACTGTAAATGCTCATTTTAAATGAATTGGGAGCTTACATGAATAGAGTTTTTGCAATTAAATTACTAACCAAAATCCCATTTACTAACATATTACATGAGAGACTTGATGAACAATCTCGTCTTTAGTATGTAACTCAAACATTAATAACAGATGGAAATATGCCTCAGTTCAACCATTGGGCTTTGATTTTTAATTCTAAACCTACTTCATTTTTTTTCAGACCAAAGCATCTTTTTAAAGTCACCATTTTCCGTATGGTTTTTCCTTTTGTATTGCATAAATATTAATTATATTGCAATATGAAAAAAGAATGCCATTGTGTTTGGTCACGTAATGAATTTGTACACATCTATGAACCAGTATTATGGCATTGAATTATGTTGAAAGTAACAAGATAATGCAAGATTGACTTAAATAGGACAATTATTACATTAAAGTTTTTAATAGTTTTAGAAAAAATGCTCTGCAATGTTAATATACCGTTACTTTCTAAATAGCTTCTCAACAGTGTGTCCTTTTTGTATGAATTACCTTTTTAAAAATCTTAAGTAAATACAACAAGAGTATTTTTCTGTCACTTGAATTTGTTCATTTATACATTATAAAAACAGTTTTTTTAAATAGTCTTTAAGAATGTCTTTAGTAATGTTTCATATTTTTTAATAATGTATCAACTGTAGTAAAATGAGCTAGTAGTTTTAGATTTGTCTTTTTTTTCCTTCTTTTCTCCCCCGCCCCACCCTTTAAAATTTCTATGCTTTGACTACTGGGGAAAAAAAATATATTGGATATATGTCTCTGTGTGTGTCTGTATGTGTTTGTGTGTGTGTTTGTGTGTGTATTGGGGTCTGATAATTTCATAATATAGAAATGTATTGAAATTTATTGAGAAAATATTAATGCGTAACCAGGAGTAATCCTGTGACAACTGGTCATGGGCAAATGATCATGCAAGCCTATCAATAAGTCCCTTGGTAAAGGTGAACAGACTGCTAACTCTTTGCTTGCAATTCCATACAAGTTAAAAATCTCTTAGTTTCACTTCACTCTGGAGAGTAGAAGATGAGAGTAATCATCGTATTTATGCCATAGAACTGTGAGGATTAATAGGGTGATCGAAAGAGAAGACCTGGAGCAGTTCCTGGCACCAGATAAGCCCTGAATGCACACTGATATTTGTTGCTGCTCTTGCTATTTTATTCTTTTTTTATTGGTTGTTCAAAACATTACAAAGCTCTTGACATATCATATTTCATACATTAGATTCAAGTTGGTTATGAACTCCCAATTTTACCCCAAATACAGATTGCAGAATCACATCAGTTACACATCCACATTTTTACATAATGCCCTATTAGTAACTGTTGTATTCTGCAACCTTTTTATTCTTGTCACAGAAGTCTATACTATATTGCAATTTTCATTTGTATTTGATATTAATATAAAAATAATTGGGGTATCAAAAGAATGAGAGAATATGTTCAGTTGGGGTATCATCAGGTGGAAGAATGTCACTTGGACCAGAAAAGGCATATTATCAGAGGTCAAATTTTTTTAAAAAAATTGGTAGACTTTAAAGTCACTCTTACTATATCCACTTAAGTCACGAGATTTTAATTTTTACATTAAAATCCATTGGAAAGTTACATGTTTGTTTCATTTTAGGGACAAGAAGGCTTAAGTGATTTTTTTTTTTTTTTTTTTTTTTTTGTTTCCTATACCAGGTTCTGAGTCTAGAATACATCCCAGTAAAACTACTACCTGATAAGCTTCAGGAAGAAATTTGGTTTATGTGTTTCTACTATACATTGCTGTATTTGTACAATATAAATTAAAGAGTAAGAAAAAACAATTATCAAATTCTTTACATTCTACTGGTAGTTAAACTTTTCCGAGAGAAATTGAAACAATTAACCTTCTTCACTTATGTCAGAAATTTTAACACAACAAAGCATTTATTGAAGTGATAAAAGCAAAAATTAATTAAACTGAAATTTCTAAGCAAGGCCAAAGTTCTATATGTGTCAGGGGCCATATAACAATAAAAGCCAAGGAGATATTAATTAGATACCCAGTGTAAGAACTTCACTTAATAAAATATATTTTGGACAGGATTATTTAATGCACAGACTAGCTGAACTCTGTAGTTCACAGGCATACTTGTATTATATTTGTGATATACAGGTGAGGAGAGACTTTCCAAAAACATAGTTGTATCTGGAAAGAAAAAGTCTATAGTGTATACTTATAAGCAGAAGGTGTATGAGAAATTAAATAACAACTTTTTTTAAAAAATCTGAACAAATAAAAACCCTTAGTTACAAAGAATATTCACATGTATAATATACATGTGTATATGTACATATACATACACATTTGATATTTGAATCACTATGACATTTATAATCTCTCTTTTCTATTGTTTTATATTCTTATAAAATTTAAATAAGACAAAACATTCAATTTTTTTTAAATTCATCAATTTGATTGGAAGAACACACCTAATCAAAAATGTTTGTAACCCAAACTTTAATGCAATAACATAATAGATGCATTAACTAAATAAATAAGGACAGTTCATCCACCACATCAAAATAATACTAACTTAGGAATCACTTTAAATATGTTCATGGAACACTATTTCATTTGTAATTTTTTTTTGGCCAAAAGTCAAAGTTCAGTATTCTTTTATTTCTTAAACTCTAATATACTCCTCCCCCAATTCTCCAAGTGCTGTGCTATAAGGTACATTCCACCTTTTAAAGGCAATATTAGTAGGATCTAAGTAATCAACAGTGTGGTTTACTACCTACATAATTATGAAAATCTTATCTTTATAGGATCTTACTCCTTTCACAGAGCCAACAAAAACAACTTAGAATACTTTTAATGACTGAGTAAACTGCTTAATTGAGGTTTATGCTGCATATAACATTTAGTTTTTAGTAGTTTTTTTGGATAATTTCCAGGGGCAAAGAAACGACAATGACTAAGAAGATGAGAAGGTAACTTTGATAACTTCTAGAATATACCTGTTTTGTTTTAAAGTCAAACTTCTCAAAATGTTGATGTTCTAAAAATTAAACTGTCTTAGGAAATACTATTAGGTGACTTTGGAAAGTTTATTTTGGTTTGTTTCAATGTTTTGTTGTTTTCTTTTATTGCAGCACTGGGGATGAGGATTGAACCCTAGGGCACTCTACCATTGAATCTCAGGGACAGCCAACCTTTTGTTGTTGTTCTTGTTGTTGTTTTGGAAATAGGGCTTTGCTAAGTTTTTGAGGCTGGCCCTGAACTTGGTGATCCTCCAGCCTCAGTGTGATTACAGACATGTGCCATTGAGCTTGGCCTTTCTTTTAAATTGATTGAACAATATCTATATTTTTTTCTGGAATGCATGATTATTTGCTATTATTTGACAGGATAGAAGAGCAATTCAAAAAGTCCAGTTGTTAAAGAAATTGGAAAAAAAATATTTCTTGTGGTCTTATATAGGTTTGGAAAAATTTAAAGATATTCAAGCATCAATGGTGTTATATTAGAAAAGATGATGTATGTTATCTGCATATTTCATAAATATGTTGATATCTTTGAACTGATACACTGAAGAAGTTTTTTCCTGCTCCCTGTCCTTCCCCACCTTCCTCTATCCTCCACACTAAAGCCAGGAAAATCTAACAAAATTCATCAATAGCGCTCTCTTTCTCAAAACTATTACCTTAAATACAAGATCTAAACTTCTTAATGAGATCGACAAGGCTATGTGTGTTTATCCTTCTAACTATACTCCTGGATACTCCTCTCTGGTTATAGTCTCCTAAGACTTTGCACCTTCTGCAGATCTGGATCAGATTGTTCTGGTGCAGCTCCAATATGGGGGAATACTTCAAGGTTTTCTAGCAAGCCGCCATGCTCATTCATTACCAGATTTCACTTGTGCTTCTTCCTTTCCAGAAAAAAAGTGTATGTTCTCATATTCTACACCTTATTCCTGGCTTAATCCTAGCATCTTTACGTCAGTTTAGATGTCCATTCCTTCATAAAACTACCTTTCTTATCCAACTGGATCACTCTTCTTTATCTGTGTCCCCAGCCCACATGTCATCATGATGAATACAGGAACCCTATTCACCATGGTATCACCAGCATGTGGCACAGTGTTTGGCACACAGTCATCATCTAATAGACATCCTTTGAACGGTATCAGATGAGTGCAAATTTTGTTCATGTATAAATAACAAAATATTTAACAATAACAATGTATAAATTAGAGGGGATTTTTGTGATGACCCATGGTGGTGGAATTAGTGGAAACTTTCCAGGTTCTTCTCATCACTAATTTGAGAGCTCCTGGACCTAGGGTGGTAAATGTGAAGTTGTAGGTGGAAATCAAAACTGTCTTAGGAGTGAATGTTTACCATCTCTTTGATACTATGTGCTATAGTTTAAATTTGAAATGTCCCTCAAAAGATCATAGCTTGGTGTCCAGCCCGTGGTGCTATCAGGAGGTGTTGGAACATTTAGGAGGTGAGACTGAGTAGAAGGAAATTATATCATTGGGGGCATGCCCTTAAAAGAGATATAGGAACTCTGGCTCCTTCTTCTCTCTCTTTAGCTTCCTGGCCACCATAAGATGAGCAGTGTTGCTCCAGTATGGCACTCTCCACTATGATGTCCTCCTTTCTCTGTAGGCCTAAAAGCCACATGGCCAGCTGACCATGGACTGAAACTTCTGAAACTATAAGCCACAATGAATCTTTTCTCCTTTTGAGTTGATTATCTCAAGTATTTTGTCACAGTAATGAAAAGCTCAAGCACTAACTAAATAGGGCAATCTCTTTAGCTTTAAAAATTCATTCCTAACTTCCGATTTTCTATCCTGTAATTTGGAGCTATTAAGGAATGAAGAAACCCTAAATAATTGATGGCTAATCAATGTGAGCACAATTGGGCTCTAACTGGTTTGGTCATACAGAAGTAAGAGTTATGGAGGTTTTCAAGTCAAGCAATACCACAATATTCCCACAAAATTTTTCTAGCTATTCAGTTGTAGAATTCTATCATGTGGAATATTAATAATATAAATTGACTCTCCAGATGGGTGATAAATTTTTCTTTTATATTTGGATTATTGTTGTGCCAAATACTATGGACTATTTTTTTCCTATTTCCACAATAAAGTAAATAAGTCTCTTCAGGTTATGATAGTTTGATGTGAGGTGGGTTGTATAAACGTAGCTGTAGGGGTAGAGGCAGAATGGCCAAGAGTCAAGAACAATAAATCTGTTTTGGACTAGATATTCACCCAATTGTTTCCCTGTAGTTGATTATTGTTTGAAAGGGTTATTTTGGTTTTGGTTTTTGTATTTTTATAGGACCACAGCCTATTATCTTTGGGCAGGATATTTTGATTTTTGGATTAGGAAATAGTATACTGAAATGTATCATTATGAACCATTATTGAATCAAATATTCTCATAGGCACTTTTAAGGTGACCAAAATATGTTATGGATTATGCTATGCTGCTAGCACAGAGGAAATTATAACAAGTAACTGCTACTTTTTTCTTAAGACTTCAGTAAACACAGCCCTAACTCGCCCTGAATAATTACCACAGAGAGCTATGCAGTGGTCTTTAACTGGTAGTTGTTTGTAATCAAGCAGCCTGAATCTTGCCTTGACATAAAGCAGAGGAAGTGGTTAGGAGACAGACCTGTAATTATCAGCAGCAGGTGCCCATAATGGAATGCCAGAGAGATCTTTAAAGAGGCAAATATTACTTTAGGAAAAACTTCAAGACTGTCAATTTAGACCAAAAGGCATTTAAAGTAAAAACTGGCTTGGGAGCTATATTAGAAGAATACTTCTTTGGAAACAAAGGAAAATATAATAAATTCCTTTAATGTAAATTAACCTCTTCCATATACACAGTTCTATATGATCAAGATATGGAGTCTAAAACAAAAATGGATGCCACTTTCAGAAAACGGATGATTTATCATTTGACATTTTTTGGTTGTTAAAAGGTTTATTTATGATGTAAACAAAAGCATTGCTATTTATTTTAATAAGTACCATATGAATAAATTGGGCAAACAGCACTTTCATTTCTTTTTGAACCTACTTTTCAAGGCTTCAAAGGACACCAAATCTTGATGTCATCATCCTGAAGGACCAAAATTTTTTGTCAATTGCTGCACAAAATGACACTTTTCAGTGATAACAGTTTTTAATTTCAGCTTTTTTTTTTCCTCTAAAAGAAATAAAACATTAACTTCTCTAAGAAGTCCTGAAGAATAATGAATCATATAGTAAGATATATTTGATAACACTTTGTAGGTAAGGTATAAAAGAAATATTCAAGTGATAACCAGCACCACTTTTAGAAATGTACTTAACCAAGTTACTTCAATAATGCAGTATATTCCAGTATTTCCTTTTATCTTTTTATTTTAAACTGTATACTACTGTGGCTTATATTACTTACAGGAAATTCTGTTATATGAGGAATATATAAAAGAAAACCAACAAAACTTAATTGCCTGGTAGTTTTCTGCATTTTTAAATGGAGAACTAATTCATTCTCTCTCTCTCTCTCTCTCTCTCTCTCTCTCTCTCTCTCTCTCTCTCTCTCTTGCTTTCTCCCCTCTTCCCCAAGTAAGATAAACTTTAGTTGTTTTTATGTTGTGGGGGTAAATAAAGCTCATGGAATTGAACTCTTTCTGATGGAGAAAAGAGTGATGATAAGTCTGTATGACCCCATTCATTCTCAGATGTGCTTAGCACATATTTTGGGGAATATTTGTTTTCCTGCCTAATGCTAACTGTGTATTTATTATTATGAAAACAGTGAAGACGTCAATCATTCACTGTACTTGCCAGAAATGCCTTCAGCTCCCACAGTAGTTGTATGTCAAAATCCTGCCCTACTTAAAAGGAAGACATAAAAGTTATTCTGGAAATTTACCAGAGCAGACCAGCCCTCAAAAATGCGAAGTAAAAGATCTCTGTAGCTAAATTAAAATAAACTTAAGTCACACTTGACGCATTACGCTTAAGATAACTCCATCGAAAAATGTGTAAGTTTCAGAGGGTCTCGGTCTTATTCAGTGTGAATACCAAATAAGGAAGGAAGAGTCGAGAATCACCTAAAAAGCCAGATGGAGAAAAACTAGAAGGAAATAATATTTTTATGATTTGTAATTTACCTGCATACTTATTTGGGATTCTTATTCTTCATATTGTCAAGTAAATAAACTAATCCAGACAGTAGGGCAATAGTTTATATAGGTGTAACAACACAGCCAAGTAATTGTCTGAATTCCCAGTAGCTGCATTTTAAATTTACGTGAGGATAAAGATGTGATTAGAAGTAAAGATATGGAAGTTAGACTATATCCATGTATTTTAATATGTTGTATGTTCTCTCAGACCAGGTTCAGTTAAGCTTTTTGTTTATGGAGGAAAAAAATACAGTACATCTGAGATTAATTTAACTCAGGAAATATTAATTACTATATCCCATAGACATAAATGAGATGGAATAATAAAACATATCTTTTAAGAAACTTGTTAGGAAGATCAAGTATTACAGGTAAAATTTGTAAAACCACAATATGGTAGACTGGGCATGACAAAATAATCAAAATATTTTAGAGGAGATGAAAGAACAGATAAATGTGCTTTGGTGCTAGAACATTCTGCTGGGATAAACTCAGCTGATTTAGAGAAAGGACTGAAACAAAACTGTTCATTGCCTTTAATAATGAGTACCACTCTCACTTACCGTAGAGAGGCTACTGAAAATGTTTTGTACAACTGTGAAGGACAATATCCTCTCTTGACCTCTTTCCATTTTCTTCCCCTTTAAGTTTTGAGAGCAATTCTTCCTTCAGGCTTCTATTAACAGCTCTTGTCTTTTTGTTGAACAGAGGAGTCGAACAGAGGCCTGGTCTCTGATTTCTAGAGCTACTCTCTGCCTTTACTCTCTCCCAGGGTTGCATTCCATTTCTGCAGAGTAAAATGAGTCTCCAATCCAAATTTAGCTGTTTTATTACACATGTTGTAGCTAAGCCACTTAGGCCAGACATGACCACATCCCTCAGCAACAGAGTTTGAGTTTGTCAAGTGGTGCAGGTTTGTCGTCTCCTTTTAAATACAGTTTTACATCTTTTAATACTTGTTTGGATTTTGAGTAATGGTCTCTTTGGCGCTCTGATATTTATAAAATGATGTCAGAGCTTGAAGGTAGAGGATGGTTGGCTTTTGAGATATTTCTCCTTCTCATTGAAGGGAAGGGGACCTGGAACATGAATCTCCATGGGTGGGAAAATTGATAGTTAGGCGTAAGCCACCTGTAGAACTACTTCAAAGTCAGTTGTAGAAACTTTTATAATTAGTAAAATTCTTCAGGGAACTTTAAATTGAAAGGGCCAGGGGGATTTATATGAATGACTCTGAAATATAGATTTTAAATTTAAAACATAAGACTTTTTTTGCCTAACATCTTTCACATATAAGTTTCAAAATGCAGTTAATAGATATTAATTTTAAATTTGATAATATAGTAATTAATAATTTTAGAGTTGTAATTTCCTTACTCCATAGTCATCTAATAAAGGCTTTTTAACTTTTTTTTTTTATGTATTGCTGGAGTAAACAGAATATACAATGCCAATGACTGTCTCTGAGATTGGTATTTTTCTAGAGCTGGTATTTTCCAGTTTTAGAAAAGTGAATGTTAAAAACAAAAATGTGGGAAGAATGTGGGAGAAGAGTGTAAAGTGATTTTGCAGTATAGTGGCACAGCCGTGCACGTGGTAGGCTCAAATAAAAGCTTCCCAATTCATTGGATTAAAAATGCCTATAAAAGCGCTTCATATTTAGATTAAAAACAAAATCACCCTGAATTTCTCTCAAATGAAGTTTGCATAATTCTTAAATTCTATTCTTATTTGGAACAGTATAATTCTAAAAATCAGCAATTCATTTTTCCCAAAGTATATGAAATAGCAATTGTGAAAGTATTTCACAGATTCTATGTTAAATGCATATATACAAAAAATGCATTGGCATCTCTATACATACCAATTTGAAGTCTGTGAAGAAAGATAGAGGTTGAAACCTACTACACTATTTCAAATAACTAATATTGCCCCATAGAAATTGAGAATCTAGTTTTTTATGAAATCAAGATTTGTTTAACAATACACACACACAAAATAAGCTTGGAATATATTTTGTCCCCTTTTACCTTATTATCTATCATTTCACAGATTGGGAATTATTGTCAAATGACCATCATCTACAAGTAGTTAGCTACTCTATTCAACAACAAAAAAAAATACAAAACCTTGACAGTGACCTTCTGTAAATTGATTTACTTGTCTTAGTTGATTTCTACTTCAAAATATATTGAAATTCAACTGAAGGAGCCAAAATGAATTTTTGGATCAAAAAGAAGTAATACTTCCAAACAGGTATCATTGACATAAGCAATATATTATCTATGCAATCATACATTGCATAATGACATTTGAATTAGTGATAGACTGCATATATAATGATGGTCCCTACAAGACTATATTGTCTAGTGACTTTGGAAGTCTTAATTCATCAGGTATGCTCTGATGTTTGCACAGTGACAAGATAGCCTAATGATTCATTTTTGAGTACTTATTCCTTTGTTAAAGGGCATATGCGTATACATGTCTCTGTTTTTAGAAATAGCTTTAGCACATTGATGAGAATTGCATGCAGTGAATTTTTTTTATATAATCTTGGTTGAAACATTTCATGATACATTTTGAGTTAAACATGTTTCACTTCTTTTATCTTGTGGAATTTACAAAAGTCATTTGATTAAAAATTTCTAGAATGAAACTCACAAGAAAAAAATAATGATTGAGTAAAAAGAACAATGATTAAACACTCAGTTGTAAGTTACAAAAAGTAGTTATGCAAAATTATAAGAAGATTGGAATTTTGCTCAAGAATTATAAAGCAGATCTAATTTATGCTAGTATTTGAACCTTCACATGTATTTTGGGAAGAATAAACTGGGGGGGGGGGGACAATTAATTCTCTTTACTCATTTAGAACTAATGCATAAGGCCAGGAACTCAGGAAAGGGCATTCTCAAAATTGCTACTCAAGTGCATGTTAAACCTCCTTCTGGCATTTGAGCTTCCAAATGTATTCCATCAACTTTGTGTGCAATGTGTCTTTTTTTGACAGGGGCCTGTGGAGGGAGGGCTTTCTCAAATTCAGCCAGGCTTTAGTGACCCTCTAATTTGGCATCATTTTTAAAAAATGAACACGTGGAAAACTGAAACCCAGATGGGGAACTGACTTGTCTTGTGTTCAGAAACTTGACCTACCCAATATATATTTTACAGATGAGGAAACAGACCCTTCTAGTGCTCAGAGTTCACACAGGTGCTAATATATACCTAGGACTAAAATTCATGTCCTATGGCTCCCAGTTCCAGCTGATTTCCACCATGCAGCACTGCATCCTCAACTGCCCCCATGCAGAATTATATCCCATGCCTCAGAATTTGTTCTTCCTTGGCAAACCCTGTGTCACAAGATCCAGTGCCCACTGGAACTAGTGGGGTTCCATGAGTAAGTGGGCTGAGTGTAGGATGACAGATATTGCTGGGGACCATGGCAAACTGAAGAGCATACATTCTGTTTTTAACACAAAAGACTTCAGGCCCTCTTTGCAGGAATATAGGCCCAATATGGTGATAGCATCTAGATTTTTAGGAAAAGCCAATCTTGTTTTTTGTTTGAAATTTCTTGTGCAGGACAGGCCAAAGAAAGCATACATACAGGTGGACATTTGCCAGCACTGCCACTTAATTGCATGTATATAATAATAGCCCCTGTTCATTAAAACATGTATGCAAAACGTATGCATCATCTCTTTTCATCCTTAGAACCCAGGAAGTGTTAAAGATGAGGACACTGAGACTGTACAATTTGAAGTGATTTGCCAAAGTCCTACAACCAAACACAGGTCTAGGACTGAAGGATCATGTCTGAACCAGTAGATTTTAATCCTATGCTAATACTCTTTAGCTTCTATGATGGTTCAGCCACTGCTGGTTGAAGTAGAGCTATTGGGGAATCTGTAGCATCTTCCAAAGTCCATAACAGTTCACCTTTCAAATGTTTTCAAACATGTATTGAATTGCCACCATGTAAAAATATTGTTATACTCTGAAGATGAAGGGGTGGCATTGTATAAAGCATGATATTTGATTCAGTGAACAAGCCAGGCATATAAACTAACAATTATTTTAAGCATGGCCTGTAATAATTTCTAGAATTTAAATCACCTCTCTGGTGTAATAAAATTCTAACTGCTTATTTAGTTGGCTTCTAGTTGGGTTGACACATTTCCTCTTACATTTATTCTGAAAAAAAATCAATAAATTATTTGTACACATTTAATAGAGATGAAATTAAAGCTTTTGAAAACCGTATTAGGGGATTGATACTTTTGACATTTATTCCTAAGGGTAAGATTGGTTCAATTTGATTTATTATGTATTTGAAAATTGGAAATCTAAGTTTACATGTTTTTAAATAGTAAGTTGTTTTAATTGTAATTATAAAAATTGAATATAGCATTGTTGCTTTAGTGAGACTAGTAGACTAATTTTTGAAAATTAATTTCTAATATTTTATTATTTTATCTCTCTGGTTCTACAGAGCAGAAATGTATTCTTTCATAAGTTATACCCCTAAACACATAGTCACCCTTCATTCCATCTGCATTCATGATGTTTCATCTGTCCTAACGTCTGTTTCTGCTACATGCAGAGATGATCAGTTACATTAAAAGAAAGGTGATGGGAAATCTCTAAGGAATGGATACCACAGTGGAAGCTATTGCTTCCCTGTCCTGATCTCCTTTGCTGGCCCAATGCACGCATCCCCCAGCTGCTGTGATGTTGGCGGACTAAAGTCTCACAGCTGCCCTCTTCTTTCTTCTCCAAAGAATTGTCTGTGGCTGAACCTGGAGCAGCCATTGCTGATCAGTTTCCTCAAGGTGAGAACAATTCTGTGGGGCAATTCATGTTTCAGTGCTCCTTATTGATGAGGCCACCACTTAACTCCAGCTGCCACTACTTTCATACTTGACTCTTCCCCTGCCCTACCCTGATTCCCTTACTCTGTTTTGCTGGAGGCTGGGCCTCAGTGAGTCGCCTGCACAAAATTCCTTTCTTGAGCTCTTCTTTTAGGGAACTCAGGCAATGATAGACACCAGGGTATCCACTGGTGTTGCTGAAACACACTGTAATTTGTTGGAGAATGTGCCTACATGTGAGGGACCCTTTCATTTCTTGTTCTTCACTCTGTTCCCTGGTATTGTGCAAAACCAAAAACCATGAAAGACTATAAGGTCTTTGAATAGAACAATTATGAGAACATATGGTTTGGAATACAGGCAATTCCCACCCACCACCCACCACCCGCCCCCTGCTCCCTGTTGCTAATATAGATAAAAATTCACTAATAGGAGAAAAAGAAAGAGGTTGAGATTGAAATACTATAATGATTTCAATAATTCTGCTGGGGATTACAATAGCCCTTTGTATTGAAGGTTAATGGTGATAGTAGAATCCACTGTGATTTTGGAGGTTAACTTTCAACTCTGAAACCTTTAAAGACTAATTGAAAATACAGAACACTTTCTTTTCTCCAAAGATTAAAAACAAATCACAATAGTTTTCGGTGGATTGTTTTTCAAGTTAACTTCTTCATAAAGATTAAATTGTTAAAACTTTAACAAAGCCTCTCATTCTGTCTCCTCTCTCTCCCCTCCTCCCTCTCTCCAATCTCTCTCACATGAGATACCTTTTCTCTCATACCTTCTTCAGAATGGCTTTTGTACTGTGAAGATGAAGGGTGACATGTATAAAGCATATTTGGCTTGGTGAACAAGTCAGGCATATAAACTAATAATTATTTTAAGCAAAGACTATAATAATTTCTGGAATTTAAATTACATCTTTGGTGATTTAGTCTGTTTTTGAAAGACACATTAGCATTGCACTTTAAAATGATTATAGCTCCTGGCCATTTTTAAGGTGTTCATATATGACCTATTGAGAGCTTTTTGTTTTTAATTCTCTTAAAGAAAGGTTATTTTCAAAACATTGTTTTGCATATATTTATTAATTCAAAACATTGTTTTAATTATATTGAAAATCAAATATATAAACTATATCCAAGTTTAAATAATGTCATTTTTTTCACATGCAGCTGTTCCATCAGAGACTAATTTGTAGAGGATCTTAGAAAATTGAATATGATATAGTACATACAATTAAATTAACCCAGAAATGAATTACTGGAGGAAATTTGGTCATTTTTCCCCCTCAGGAAAAAAAAATGCACATTTCTGAGATTTACTATCAGTTTGATATTTATTAAGTTGAATTACATGATTTGTAACTGCCAGTTTTCTCATTCACCAAGACAAAACCAAATGATAAAATTAAATAGAAAATTATGTTTATTTTTCATAGTTTGGCCCATTTTATTTTCCCCTGCATTCTGTGATATATAAAAATAGATACAAACTTTTTAAAATATATGATTATTTCTGTCTAGAGTCTGCATTTTTAAGCAAGTAGTTTGGAAAATTTATGTTGATTTGTGTACTTTCTCACATTTTTCTCATGATATTTTTTATGAGCTGAAGTCCCCTCACCTCAAATTCATATGTTGAGATTCTAATATTCAGTGTGATGGCATGTGCAGGTGGGGTATTGGAGAGCTAGCTAGGATGCCATCCAGTTAAAGGGTGGAATCCTCGGGATGAGATGAATACCCTACAGAGAGAGGAAGCGGCTCTAGCTCTCTTCTTTACTTTGAGCACTCCATAAAGGCCATTTGAGGATATAACCAGGCAGAGGGCCTTCACCAAGGGTCCAGTCATACTGATCTCCTGATCATAGACTTAGCCTCCTGGAGAAAGAAATAGTTGCATTTAAGCCACCTTGTTTAGGGTAATTTGTTTTAGCAGCCAAAGCTGATGAAACAGTTTCTATGACAGGTTCTAAGACAGAGAGTGGAATTATCTCTATACAGGACTACATAGGAGCAGGAGGTACCAAGGTTATGAATAAACATCATATACTTGAAAATTTTCTAAATAAATTTTAAATGCAGCTTCCTGATGGTTCATGAAATCTCAGTTTCATGGTCCATTTTTGGTCATTCATTCAGAATAACAATGACTCTCTCTTTAAATGAGAGTATATACATCAGAGTCCAGATGTAAACTTTTTATCATATTAGTACCACTATGAATTTTGGCATTTTTTCAGTAAGTAAAATAAACAGAACACACAATGATTCAATCATAAAAAATAAAACAGTGAGTCTTGATTTTTACTCTTAATGTTTAAATGTTTCTAGAGATTATGCTCATCTTTTAAAATTGATAGGAATTTCTTGGAAAAACACTCACACACCTACAGATATGTTTCTGTATATGGGGGTAGTGTGATCTGTAAAAAGTGTAGAAATCTCTGACAAATTTGGTTATCAAGAGACTCGATAGGCTCTTGTGAAAGTCATTTTATCTCTTTAAAGTCTCCAATTTCTTTATTCATTCAAAGTTTTTGGAGGGTTAATAGACATTCCTATGTAAGTCAGTCTATCTGAAAAATAAGAATCCATCTTAGCGTTGTTCACAGAATGGTTTTGTGTAATTCCCAGTGGTTCAGGCACTGGTGATGTCTGGGTTAATGACTCTTCTGGGAATAGAACTTCTTCATTATGAAGTCAGCATGTTCCAAAACCTCTTTATAAATCATCTATGTTAAACATGCAAGCATTTGCAGTTATGCAAGACAAAAATACCTTCAGCTATGTTTGCAATTTAGGTTTGAAGGTAAGTAGGGCAGACAGTGGAAGAAATGGGAAATCTATAAAAAGTCTCCTTTCTCTGTTCCCTTATACACTCTGGACAATTAAAACAGTTAATAAATACTACCACAATTAATTCTATCGCTTTTATTGACAGAAAAGTGTTTGCTGGGAAGCAGTTAGACAAGGAGTTGATTTTAGTTTAGTGCAAGGAGTTCTAGTCAAAATATCTCCCCAGTAATCATTTGAAGGATGAATTTTTTTTTTTAAGAAAAAAGTGTGTGCATAGATATGTGAGTGGGTATCTATGTGTTTGTATTTGATTTGTGTTTGTGTTTTTTTTTTTTTTTTTGAGTTTGTAAGTGAAACAATATTTGGACCATTGAGCTTAAGTAATGGTGATGATATTAATGATGAAATAATCTGTGGTCTATAAAGGAAGAAAGTCATGTAATCACACTGGAAAGATCAGGGTGGTGTGCTATCCTAATGAGGGATCTCTGGTTTCTGCCTCCAAATGGTTGCATTCTCCTTTGGGGGGTTCAACCCATGTTGGCCTTGTCTAACCAACAGGAACCCAGGCCTACTGCTGAGGGGCTTCAGTGTCAATTACTCTTCTAGAATGTGTTATTTCTTAACCAGCTGCTTAAAGTTTAGCAGCCTACCCAAGAATCATCATAAATTCTCTAACTCCTTTTTCTCAGTGTCCTGAAGTAGCATTTCTCAAAAGGTGATTTAACCTTGAAGAGAAGTGACCCAAGACTAGTTCTAAAAGATAATACAAAATTATCAATATAAATTTCTCTACCTCTGTCTTTTACTCAGTTTCAGAAAAATAGATACTTTGGGAAATATTATTTGAAACCAATCCCTCCAACTCTTGCATACCAATACACCCAAATCGATGGATTTTTAATTAGAACCTCATTTACAAAAAAAGAAAAATATTGTGCAAGCTTATTTAAGACTTAAATTTTTAAAAAACAACCTCTTAATCAAAGGGCTGTTAATATTTTATTTAATTATACTTTGAGCTCAAACTCCAAAGTAAATTGTTTGATTGCTTTTCTATAAATGAAATAAAAATATAATGACTAAATGTTAAATTGCTGGAAAGCACTTCTCTTGCATATTGAAAATGATAAATAAATATTTCCAAGGTGAGCTACTGTAGTCGCAGTTGATTTCCTAGGCCTTTCATATTTATATGCCTTATATTAGGTTTCCGTATAGTTTTCCCTAAAGATAGGCATACATAAAATCAAATATTAAAATATTTTAACTTAATTTTATAGCATAATTACCAAATCAGGTTTTACCAAATATGTTAGTTTTATAGCGTTTGAATCTTACCATTATATTTGGAGTCTTGTCTTTAAAGACCTATTTAAGTTTCTAAATTCACAGATGAATAGAGTGTTGCTAGAAGAAAGGGAACAAGGACAGGCTCCTTGTTAAATGTAAATATTGGGTGCTGTGATTTATTTGGAGTGAGAAAGTGGGCCTTGTTTTCTCAGGCACTGTCACCAGTGACACATTGGTCAAACATAAAGGAGATTGTGTAGCTCTAGTTCTGGAAATCTGGAAGGGCAAGGCCTTCTCTCTGGTGCTTTATCAGTTTTTGGACAAGAACTGCAGGGTTATGTTGAATAACACATTCACTATCTCAGTCTTTCCTCCTCATTAAGGAAAAAAAGTTCTGCCATAATGTGATACACGATTAGAGTTAATGCAGTCTCTAACATCTCCCAGATGTTTTAACGTCACTCATGTCACTTGCAGAGTTTATAAATGTGATTTGTCTACTGGTTTATTCTTTTGTGGAGAAAACATTATCTTTCTGCTTGAGGAAAAAAAAAACTAAATCAGAGACTCAATGGTTACTTAACATAATTTTCAGTATGTTTAGAAACAGTGCTAAAATGCAGAGTATGTAATCAATGGCATAGTCTCATAAAGTATGTATTTGCGCTCTGTAACAGAAATGTGATCATGCCAAAATGACCAGATGTCTCTTTTTAACGGTATGCTTTTTTTTAGATGCGGTGCCTCAGTTTCAACTTTTCAAGACCACAAAATATTTTCCTTTTCCAATGAAGGGTTGGAAATAGTATAATCTTGACCTGTTAAGGGTTTATCTTTGTAGGTTTGGGTTACTAGTTTAATCCTCAGGATTGGTACTTTATCGTGATATTTTTAGGAGTACTTTATTGTGATATTTTTAGGAGTACTTTAAACTGTATGTCCTTTTTTTTTTCCTTTCAAGTTTCTGTGTTTTTTCAATATTAGTTGTGTGTTTATAAGATAGCTGGAATGTTGTCTTTTTCCTTTTGATTGTATTTGAGGCATCCTACCTCTGAGTGTGAGACATTTTTGCAGAGTAAGCATGATTCCAACATAAGGTCACCAGGGCTTGGAAATTCTCTAATTCATAGCTTAAAACAGAAAAGAACAACAAGATGTAAGTTTCAAAGAAGTAAGAGCTATATTTTGCAGAAAGCATGAGTTTTCTGAATTGAGTTTAAGGACAACAGTCTCTTATATTTGTTTAACATTAGTGTTTTATCATTATCATCATTATTTAATGGCTGTTTGCATCTAGCTTTATGATTTATAAAGCAAGGTGCATATGTTCTGACATTTAACCTTTGTAACTAGTCTTTGAAGAAGAAGAAATAGATATTGAAAGTATCCTTCAATTGCCAGAGGAGAAAACAGATCTGTAGGTGGCTGAGCTATGAACACATCCTTCCCCTCCTGAGCTCTTTCATGACATGGTGCTGTCTATAAGCTCTATCCAGGGGACTTCAGTTCTCTTTTCATAGTGTTCTCCTGTGTGTCTGCTGCAGGAAACAGTCACTTGGCACTCACTATAGGTCCTTTAGGGCACACAGGAAGTGCCATTCCAAGAAGAGATTTTAAAATGCGTGGTTGAAATGGAGCCTTCTGTTGCTTGGCTCTCCAAGATGATAAACACCAGATGCAGACATTGATGTGACAACGATTATCCAGGCTGATGAGCATGTTACTTTGATTAGAAGAGCAGTGGACTTAGGGGCAGGGCTTGGGAAAGCTTTGGAAGCAGCAGGAGATTTGCAAATCCATTACTCTCTCCCCTCCAAAGGCTAGTATGCCCACTCCTAAGAGGGCAGCTGACCACCACTGGGTGTTCACACACACACACACACACACACGCTTTCACCATGTGCCAGCCAAATGAAATGTCTGGGAGAACAAGAACAATCTAAAAATTCAGTCTAGCTTCCAGTAGTTTTGCTATAAGTGAGGATCATGTGTATGTTTATTCTTCATCTGATACCCAGTGCTTAATACGTTTTGGTTCAGTGAATGAAGGATATTAAAACCACAGAATATTCCATCACAGTAAATACTATTTTCATTTGTTTAACATTTAAGCATTTAGCTTTACTGTATATTCAAGAATTTTCTGCGAGCATCCATATATTGGGTCAATTCAAGATATCATATTTTATTTATATATCAAATATGTGCTAATCTGTATATTTTATTTAAATAAGATGATTTGTTATCATAGAATTATATTTTAAGTATTCACTTTGAAAATATAAGTAAATATTGCTACCACAGTATTGAGGGGGGAAAATAGTGAAGATTTTCTTGCATGGGTGATCCTGTCCAAAAACATATATTTAATTAACTTGACTCAAATTATGTAGGTATAATTTATAAGTTTAAATGTGAGATTTAATATGTGTTTACAAATATAAACATATAGAATTAATATATGTATACATACATAATACCACATAGCTTAAGGATTGTTTGGCTAATGCTTACAAAAATTTTACAACATATATATCTGTTCTTCAAGATTGCTGAGTTTCACTTTGGCTGAAGCTACCATACAGCCCTAGAATAGGAAAATGTGATCTCTACAAGTAAGAAATGATGAAAAATGATTTTTGTGTGTGTGTCAAAGTTGTCCTTTGTTTTAAGATGTGTTATTTCAAATAAAATTCTATTAGATGTGTTAGGTGTTTGTTCCCTTAGATCTGTGTTGAACATCTGTTGACTATTGGCTATGCATCGTAGATGATTACAGCTATTTAACTGCATTATTCATGCTTAACATTCACTTCTTTCTCTACCATAAAGGGAAATTTCAATGCTTTCAATTATCCATTTTACTCATTTAGCAAAAACAGACTCACTGAGGAAAACCTAATATGTTAAGCATAAATACCTTATTTTAGAGGGCAAGCTATTGAATATTTTTTAAGACTTCTGTCATTAGAATTTTATTTAGACTATATGACTTTGAAGATTCAATTCTGTCAGTATTGCCTACTGAGGGTCCAAATTTAGGCAGAACCTTAATAGTTTGAGCCTCAGTTTGTCCATCTGTAGAATTGAGGCAGCAATGTTCTCCGAAAGACTCTTGTAAAGATTTATGGAGAGGATATATATGAAAGTAATATTTTCTATAAATGCCCTAGAATTAGAAATTGGGTTATAATACATAAATTAATTATACATAGTAGTATAAGCGTGAATTGTTTAAGAAGATATTCTTGATGCAATTTCTGTATCATCATTTTCTGTTACAAGCAGTTGTCTTCTATCTTATTACTTATGTATTATAATTTTCTAGTTTTACTATGCAGATAAGGCATAGTAAAGTTAGTATGTTAGAGAAATGGAGAAATATCAAAGAATGAATTCCATTCATATATTTATATGTACCAACTGTTTGCCAGGCACCTTTCTTGTATCTAAAGCTTCAGTGTAAATAAATCAAATGTGTGGTTTCTGTCCATGTAGAAGACACAGGCTAATTTAAGAGATAAACAGTGAAAAGTGATGTAAAGAACTATGTAGTTGAAATTATGATAAGTTCCATGAAGGAAAGTAACAATAAATTTTAGAAATATATGACAACCTGTAGATATTGCCAAGGAAAACTTCTCAACGGAGATTATTTGACTTCTAGAGTATTCATAAGAATTAACCTGGCATAAAGAGAATTCCAATCCACTACTGAGAGATAATAGGACCATAAAGTTTCATTAGAATTAAGATCACATACATTTTTAAAATATCTGAGTTTATTTTATGTTTGTACTTAATAAGGAGTAGGGAATTTTTCTGGCCTACCTTAATTTAGATACACAAATTAAATATAGATATTTAGATATAAATGACAATTTTGCTAGCTGAGTTAATCTTTAAGCTTTTCTATAACAGATTTGGTCCTGGGTTATTATATACAATTGATAATTTTTGAATTTTTATCTAGTATAAACACATTTGGGAAAACAACTTGGAAAAGTAGGAAAGTATTACTAGTAAGAGCAAAACTTGTATTCTAAGAAAGCTGCTTTGGGAAAAGGGGGTTTATTTGCGGTTACATTAGCAATTTTGATATTCTGAAGTATAGTATCTGCCCAGAACATGTATTTTACAGAACCCCAAATTATTCAAGTTATATAATATAAAGTTTAAAGCTCAGATATAGAATTTTTTTAGTTCTAATATTAAAATCCATGTATTTGGAAAACAAATGAATAGTCCAAAGATAGGCACACACTTAATGTATTTATCATGATGGCTGACAGTATATGAGCATTTGAGAAAAATAGACTTAAGTTCAAATTTTCAAACTTCTAGAATATTCAAAAGGTATTTGTCCTAAATGCCTACCCCCATTGAACTGTTTCTTTCTCAAATTTGGTATGTTTTTCTATTTTCCTACCTATATTCAACAATAGAAATAAAATAATTGGGGACATGGGTTGGGGTGGGAGTTGGGGGTAAGGGTGGATTCTGGTTTAAATGACTGAATAGAATCAGGATTCTCTGCCAAAAGAAGGGGATACCCACCAGAAGCATCACCTGGGGCATGGTTGAGGCTGAAGAACCTGATCAGATACCAGGGGTGCAAGTGGTGTCTCCCTTCTCACTGCTTTTAACACTGTATATAAGAAGAAAAAAAAAATGACCAGGCACAGTGGCTCATACCTGCCTGTCATCCCAGGGACTTGGGAGGCTGAGGGAAAAATTAGATGTACAGTTTAATGTGCTCTGTTCCTGTGTCTTCATCGTGTATATTAAGCTTGGTCTTTGTGAGGAAGTTCATATGAATTGTTATCAAATTTTCAATGGGTTTTGTCTACTTATGAGAGTAAAGGAGAAGTCACCATCAGATGACTAACGCTGGCAGATCTTTAAATTTCTAAAAGATTTCAGTCTACATCATGAGATGGCATAAGAGAAAGGGAAGTTTATGAGAGAAAATTGCCCCCCTACTCAGTGGGATTTTAATGTATTTGTTTCTCTAACCATTACCTTCTTATCGCGTTATGAATGGAGGCACCACTTAGCACACTGGGCGGGAGTGTGCCTGGCAAGCTGAACCTTAATCTAGCTAATGCCCCCATTGCAAGATGTAAATAGATTACAAAGAAAAATTCAATATTTTCTCCCCTCTCCCACCAGAGCAGCCCACATTAGTTGTTTCCTGCCATATAATTGCATTACATGCCGGGATGTGATCCACGGTTAATGGCAGTCACAGTCAACTGTCACTTTGCTTTTAGCCTCGGTCATTCAGTGTAATTTACATATTTAGCACCATGACAAGAACTAGGTTTGTCAAACCACTTGTGGAGGTTGCCATGTTAACCTCTGTCAAAAATAGTAATTGTTGTGTTTTTTCTTTCCGGTTTTTTTTTCCTCTACAGAGAGATACCTTTGCCAAGGGGTAAAGCATATAAAAAAACACAGCATGTGTAGGACACATTTATTAATTTGTAAAGGATTTTTATGTCCTCAAAAATATCGACTATATTACTGAGTCAACATTTCTGAGAAATGATTTTTGTACTTGGAAATGGATTTTTTGTTTTAACATTTTGCCAATTAATCTCACATTAAACAACAAAAAATTTACTTATACTGAGTGGTAGCAAATATGTAAGCTTATTTCCATGAACCTGGCAAGAGCACTTGAAAATTTAATTTATCAGAGTAATTAACAAAACAAATATAATTTTATAGAATCTTTGAACCCCATTGAAATGTGAAAGATGGTAATTTTTAAGAGATTTGATTTTGCATAAAAACAGAGCAATTCATACTTAAATCATTCAGTTTATAAGGTACTTATATGGTATTTATATGGTACTTTTCTTCCCTGGGATGACTTGAGTGCCCTAGGGTTAAAAGAATGACAGGTGAAGTCCTCTCATTGCTTTATTATACAGCAATGGTCTTTTCAGAACCATGCCCAGTTTCCCATAGTACATTATTCTGGGAGAAAAGGATTAAATAATTGTTAGTCATACATGAGAAACTTTCCCTATTATTTGATCAAAATAGTTCATCCAGTTTCTCTGTCAATATTCTGATCTGTAAGTGTAAGAATAATTGCCTGACTTCAATCCATTCTTTATACCTTCATGCATGTGCATGCATGTGCAATGCAAAAATAATTTTTTTCATGTTTTTCAAATGCTTCCCCATCAAAAGCAAACTTGAACATTTGAATGCTCACATATCATCAACTAGAGGAAGTCACAGTTTCCTGTAGACATGCAATGTATCAGCCCTTCACCTCTCCAGCCCCGTTTTTATTTCCGTATTCCATTTTACAAACCATTCGGTGCCATGTGCTTGACATGCTGCTTCCTCCTCATATAACAAGGATTCTTCAATTTTCCTTCAATTTTCTTTCCAAACAAGATGATATTGGCAAACTGACCTTCTTCTCTTTGCATCTTCTTTCAAAAAATGCTCAGGATGTAGCCCCTTCTTCCAGTTTCTCGGAAAATTTCCACCTTTTTGCTGTCACAGCCATTGGTACATATTTCTATTTTTATTGACTTTCCTATTGCATGGTTCTGAATTCCTATTTCTTTTCCCCACATTTAAGGGAACACTTCAAGAAGGGAGTGTTGATCAGCTCTTAATGGGTCTAGCAGAGGAACCTCACTGGAAAGTAAGTTACCAGAGAACAGATCTGGTTCTGCTGTGTCCTTGGAGCCTAAATAGGAGCTCTGCAAACATATTCCAAATGAATCCATCAATTTAACTAAGGGAAGAAGCCATTAACTAAAAAGATGTAGGTCATTGCCTGGTGGTTAAACAATACTGTATCCATTTCTACATCTTACTAGGTTTTTCTTCCTCTATGTAATTTAATTATGTTGAACATGTAACACAGCACTAGTGCTGTGTGTTTTATTTTGGGCACATGGAGAAGAGTCAGCTTCTGTTTTCCTTAATATTTTGGTTGAGCATTTCTGGTGTATCTAACATGCCTTAAAGTACTGAGGTTAGAAAAATGGTTTGGATGTGAGATTAACAAGGATTAAAAGCAATCTCTCTTTTAGAGACATGACCTCTCCCCCTCTATATACACACACAAATGCAAATATGGTTAAAATATGTGGGTGTTGCTAAACTCTCCTTCCTGGTGCTTGGGTTTGACTTCTACCACAGTGTTATTAGCTTCTGCTAATTTGACAGGGTCAGCAGCCTCACTATCTGCCTTGCAATTATCAAAGGTTGTAGGGCGTTTCTCTTGGATGAATCACAAAATCATTATCTTCTCCATCACTGAAAGAGCTTCCCAGCTATTCTTTCTGTCTCTCCAAATCAATATCCCCAGGGTATCAGTGTCCTTTTCTATTCAACAGAAATTATGAAATCATTCCACCCCTTTCTGGGGCACTGGCTAATGGGGACCTGAAGAAGACTTTGATTGTCTTTGACAACAACTCAACCACTTTTTATCTTTGTATGTCAGTGCTTATGCGCCTAGTTAAAAAAAAAAAAAAAGACAAACAGAAAAATGCTGAGGCAAATTTTGGACAATGTTGTAGAATATTCCACAGACTTTTATTAAAATCCCACTCTATAGGATTTTATTCATTAATATATTTTATGCCCCAAAGCGGCCCCTTGATTTTCAGTGTTAGAGATGTCCAAATTATTTGACTACAACTTGTCTGGTTAAGTCTGGGTGTCTGATTTTACCACATCACACTCTACTTATGATGAAATTTTAAAGATGAGCTTGGAAGGATTAAAAACTATTTAAGGAAAGTATTAAAACCATTTTTCAAATATACATGCACATGAATATGTGAAGAGATTCAAGGCTAAAGACTGACTTTAATTCTCTATTCAGTGTGGCTGGCACACAGTGGGCACTGAAAAAATAGTTTTGAGTGGAGGAATAAAAAAGGAAGGAAGGAAACAATGAGTATGAAATAGAACTATTGGCTTAAATAGCTGTATCCTTTCACTTATTTATAACTGAGCTCAGAGTGTCGCTTGCCCTCTAGTGGTCTGTTTTAATGAACTTTAATCCTGGCTTTTGAAAAATGAGTACTTACTTGATAATAGTATTTATAAACAGATAGTAAGGGAATTTTCATTTTTAATAAATATATGTCTAATAAAGCTTTCCTTTGCCCATGTTAAAACTTCTGTAGTGAAAGATGTCAAGGAGAACTATGGATACAAAACTAAATAAATACCTAAAAGACTTTTCCCTTTAGCCAAATGAAAATATTTTGTGTGACATTGGTATTCTAAGTCTAATAGTATTATATCTTAGTTATACTTCCATTTTTTGTGATTTGAATAAAAAATAAGTTTAAACTGTTTTTCCTGTCTTCTAAGTTTCAAGTATTTCACAGATAAAAAGTAAAAAATCTGTCTAACAGCATTGTGACATCAAAAAAAAGCATACTGTACTGTTGGAATATTCTAATTGTAACTACTTAGAAAACTAGTGACAATTGTGGTTGATTAATATTTAGTTTTTATTTTATATTATATTATTCCTATTGCTCATGTTTGGTTATTATGCAAACAATTATTTGGATTAAAATTACCTGCAAATTTATCATCTAGTATAATATAGATTATTATACTTGAGAATAAATTTAAATAAACTTACATAAAACTTACATTTCAAGGAGTGTTTTCCCTCCACAACTCACTATATAATTATCTTCAATCTGTATTAGTTATAATTATTTTTTAATCAAATTAATAATGGCATAGACATCTTAAATGCAATTTTAAGCAGCAGTGGTTCAATCAGTTATTTAAAAAACTGGATGTCAATCTTCAGGTTTTTAATTAAATTTATTCCTCTTATTTGTTCTGATATTTCAGCATGTCCTCTTATTTCTTTTAGTTTATAGTTTAATAGAACTAAAGATGGGATTTTTCTAGCTATAAGTCAAGGCCTAAATATTAGGAATGGAAGGGTGAAATGTGTGGGGGACAAAACCATAGAATTATAGACTGAGCCAGTAAAAGAATCAACCCACAGACACAGAAATTTTAAATAAAGCTTTAATCAGCATTGGGTTATACTTCTTTGTCTTATTGCCATTAGATACAACATCAATACATTGAAAAATACTATAAAAGACTGCAATTTTTTATAGTTAATAAATAAAAACTATCAAAAAGTCTCTGGACTTTCAGAGTTTTTAATGGATACAGTAACATTAAACAAGAATAAACTTAATTGCATTTTTGTTATTCTACTTTTAGTATAAGTTGAACTTATTACTCGATAGAATCTAACTTTTTCACACATTTTTCTAATTTTGAACACACTTTCAAAATTTAAAATTACAATGGGAAGTTGTGACTATAGTACAGTTTCAAAACAGAAAGAGTTTTCAGTTTGACTCTCTGGAATATTTGTGTCCACATTTCTAGTAGTTTCTAAAGGAAAATAAAGTGTTTCATCTTCAAAGAATTTTGGGACAGTGTGTTAAATTCTTTACTGTCGGACATCTCAAAATTCATTAAATATTAATGTACAATACTAATCTCCAAGATTGGTTATAACATGCAGCTCTTTCCAAGTTTGAGGAACACTTCTTCTAAAAACTTTGAGCCACATGAAATGTTGATCTGGTATTTCCTCTTTGGGAATAAACAAGACTTGAGCAACTCATTAAAATAAGTCAAAAATAAGTAGTATGATAAATGTGGAGAGAAAAGAAAACACACTGAGGAAGAGAGGAACATGATGAGTCACAGCAAGAATGAAAACATCATTTCCAAGTGTATTTGATTTAGTTCACTCTGCCTGGAGCATAGAACTCATATTAGCAAATACAATTCATTGAATCTGGGTCATTTACATGGGACCAGACTGTACTGAGCCTAATTGCCAGGTTAAGGGATTGAGCTTTATCCTACGGTGTACACAAAGCTGTTAGAAGTAGTTAATGAAGAAGATGATAATAACAGTGACCAGCATTTATTGAGCACTTGCCTGAGGAACTTCTCTGAGTATTTTACATGTATCAACACATCTATTTTTTCTCAGCAACCCTGTGTTGTAGGCAGGGATTAAGGCAACAAAATGAGGAATAACTTTTCCAAGACCAATGAATGTTGGAGTTGGCATGCATGTATTCACAAGCAGTATAATTCCAGAACATTTGCCCTGAAACTCTGCACTGTGGTATAAAGAAAATCTTGGCTAGGGACATTAATCTGAAACCATGTGAAAAAATGGATCTGAGAGGAAATAGACTGGAATAAAAATTGGTTAGTCAGAAGGCTCTTGGCAATAAACCAAGTATGAGATCCTTAAACTAGATCATTCAATGGCAGAGGAATGGGAAGGAAAGGGTGAAACTTAGAGATTCTATGGAAACATTATGGCTACCCCTTTGACTTAACTGATGACTTCACATTGATCCAGGGAAGCGGAGTGCCCTTATCAGTTATAGCTGATGGTGGCATTTTGAACAAGATAATGGAGAAATTATGATATTATTGACAAAGCTGAGGAACTCATATAGAAGATACAATCACAGGAGAAGATGATGAGTCTGAATTTTAAAGACCATCATTTGGAAATGATATCAGCATTCTAGAATTATGTAACTGTGTATTGGGAGGAAGGAATAGTGGTCGACAGGGAGTTAGTGTCATCACCAATATGATACTTGAGATCAGGAGAGAATATGAATTTTTAAAGCTGACAATGACATAGGAAGAGCTGAGGCTAGAGAATGGGTTGTGGGATATGCTCCGTGTTCAAGTATGTGGAGGAAGGAAAATCAGAGAAGTGAACCAAGAATTTTTAGAAGAAATTACAGTGTTGCCAAAATATGTAGAGAAACATTTAAAGTGATGACACCCAACATTTTGGTAAAGAGGACAAAAGTAAAGAATACTGGGAAGAGGATGTAGTAGTTATACTAATTCATGGGGTTTTGGACTGTTCAGCTGTCATTAGAAAGAACTGGGTAAGTCATTCCAGAGTTACCAGCTGTCATTTATCTATCTCAATTATCTAATGGTGCATCATGAGCTCATTTTTTTTCTGGTAAGTTTAAACAGATAATCACTTTCCTTTGTATCCGTCAATTATTTTACTCAGTAAGATATTATATTAGAGAAGAAATGAAAATGATTATTTTCTAATCTTATAAAGAAGTATGTATAATAGTCTCAAATTCATGAGAGTAAAAACTTTGAAAACTGAAAAATGCATCACATTTATTGTCTCCAAGTTTTATTGAGTTCCTATTCTGACTCAAAAATAAAATTGCAATGATTTTCAGGTGGTTTGAAGGACAATTTCTAATCATGTAATATATGTGTGTTTTTGTGTATCCGTTTATACAGATACATCATTTATTTCATATCATTCATACCTTGCTTGTATTGTATTTATGAATGTACTTTCAAAATCAAGTTGTGAAGGTATTTAGAACACAGTAACTGGGAAGAAAATCAGATATATCCTGGACATTATCATTGCTTTATACCTAAGAAAGCATTTTATCCTTCTTAATATAGTATAGCTAGATATTAACAGCTCCAGTTTGCTGAGGGAGTTACTGATTGATTTTTTTCCAGATATACCATTTCTCCCAGCCAACTACATAGTCATTTTGCTAGGTCTATTTTCCCTCTGTAGTAATGAGTCTTACTCAATATACTGGATTTTTTTAAAGTAAAGTGACATGTAATATGTTATTACAGTAAATACCATTCAAAATAGCAACTTTAAAATCTGTGAGTGACAGGGTAAATTACTACTGAGTATTATGCTTAACATCACTATCACGTAGGGCCAAAAACCATCATGAATGTTGGTAGCTTGGTGACATATTTTGACTGGAATGTGCTGCACTATTGAGCATCATTCAAATGTGGTAATTTATGACGACTATTCACCTGAGCCAGATAAAAACAACATCCTAAATAAAAATATTGTTGTAGCACTATTGCTCTAAACTTAACTGTGTGAGAGTTGAATATGTTGCCACTACCCAGTGATTTTACTTCCAAATTCCTTTCTATCATTGTCATATAGCATAGAATCTTGTCTACTTTGTTAACTTCCAAGAAAAATGTGTTTTAGAGTTATTCTTCACTCTAATAAGGTGGGTCTTGTGTTCTTTGGATCAGTTCTTGGACTTCCTCAGAAATAACAAAATCAAAATCGTGTCCTTACTGGTATTCTTTCTAGCATATAGAGTTGCCCACTTCTGGCCAATACTGTAGTATTTGCCATTTCGACACCTCCTATATTTAAAATGGAGGGTTAGTACTTTCACTGTCAGATATAAGGCTATAAATATACCCATTTTTTTCTCAGTCTGTAGCAAGTGATAAATTCATTAGGAGATCATTAGAGTTTCTAGAACAAAAATGCAATGTGTTCCCCAAATCTAAATCTGACAAGTGTTGAGAAAGAAATTTTCAAAATAATGATCAGGCCAATTTGCTTTACTTACTTAAAACATTATGTCACCCAGTGACAGGAAAAAAAAAAGTGTTTATAAGCCATACTGCATAATTAGGAAGTAAATTCCTAAGATATATGGTTAATGGGTTTGAATAGCACCATTCCTACAGCTGAATCATGGTCTTTGATGAGAGTGGGCTACAACAATGCAGGCTTTGAGAGCCTTGCAAAATCTCAATTAAGTTGCTGAAATGTTTCCACAGTTTATTTTTCTAGGAACTTTTCCATGACTGCTTGCTCATAAAGACCTGGCTGTGGAAGGAAATTGGGCAGGAACTTTTGAATTGGCCTCTTGTTTGCCTACTTCTATTGACCTGTACCAGGGTAGTTACACTTTGAGGACCGTAAATTGCTCATTTGCTACTGTTCTTAATCAAGAAATTGTTCTCTGTTAATGAATAATTAAAATCAAATTCTGATAATAAACCAGTTAAAGTAGGAAACAAAATTCTGAAATTAAGAAGTAAAAGCTTGTTGATTTTTCTTTTTGATTCCCTGTCATACCTATCATTGTCATTTTTATTTTGGGGAAGAATATTTAGTCAATTAAGCTAAGCCTCTGACATTTACACTGGTTGAATTTGAAAAATTAAAAAAATATATAGAAATCCTTTATTAAAGTAATTATATGAAAAATGAAAATTAGGTAATATCATAAGAAAAGATCATAAAAATTATAAAACAAACCACCCATAAATTTAAACTGGACTATGTGACATCATAAGGAAAAGGCGTTAATTGATCATTCATGTAAGTGAGGATATGTACACATACGTGCATATATAATCTTTCTTTTAAAAGACTTTCTAACAGGACTTTTAATAGGTTTTTGGCTAAAGGGCTAATTTTTCACTACCCCTTCTAATGTGGCAACACTTTTTTGAAACCACAGTTTAATTTTGTTATAGAATTGAAGCAATGTGTGCTTTTTCCCAAATTTTAAAAAAATTTCCTACTTGCCTTTAAAAAATGGACAAAATCAGCAGTGGAGTATCCCCTAAATTATTTAATACCATGGTCATGATTATAATTCGAACTAGGGTTTTTATTTCCTAAAGTGCTCTTGAGAGTGCTTTATAAAGATATGATTCATATGATGAGTGTATAGGTTCTTTATATGTTTGCCATAGACTTAGGTCAAGAGGAAATGAGAGATGCCCCGAATGGGCAACTGGGGATTTGAAGACAGAGGTTAAAGAAATCCTTAGTGTCCAGATTATTTTCCAGCTGTGTTAGAACTAGTGATAGGTAAACTTGTCCAAAGAGAAAGTCTATTTGCAGTAAAGAAGGGGAAGAGGCCAATGTGTTCAAAGAGAGAAATGGGAAGCCTTTACCAAGGACCAGAGGACCAGGGAGTGCCATCTTATATTACCATCATTGAATGTTCACTGTTTTTCCTGGAAAGCATCAGTGAGGCTTACAGAACAGAAGACGTATTTTATTGTATAATGTAAAGATAACAGTAGGAAATAGCTTTACAGAATTGTTAGTGATATTAGATAGTGGTGATTGATTAATGACATAAATTTGAAGTTCCTCTTAGGTTGATGTGAAATGATAATTAGGGATTCTGATGAAAGAGAAGAAAATGACATTGGTTTCAGAAACCAAATTTACTTTGTTGCATTAAGGACACTAGTGATAACTGTCCACAGAGTATAAGCTAAGTGGGGCGGCAGAGGGTGGGAACAATGTTAAATAAATGACAAGAATAAAAAATTTGGTGGAATGGAAAGAGGTCATGGCATCTGACGCAATTCTAAAGTCCATTAGATGGTTTTGCATATTCTTCAAGTAAAACGACATAAATCCCATGGTTGCTCTGTTTCGGCACCTCTTTTAAAAAGTTGTTCAATTTTAAAATTTCATTTGGCTTCTACTCTTCAATAATCTTCAGAAGTTCTATGTCCTTGTGGCAGCCAAACAATATTTAGAAGAATGAACTAAATTTGTTGCATTAGAAGAATATGTCAATTAACTCTAAAGGACAATAAGTTACAATCAAAATAAAATGAAGGTCAACCTATTAATGTTACAAAAGGAAAAGAATTAGCTATATTGTCTAATAATTACAAATTTGAATAGGGAAAATATGAGCCAAAATTTTTTTCTGAATAGGAAGATGTGGAATACATTTACTGAATATAAATAAAAATCAAAAGAGCAATGGTTTTAATGAAGAAAGAAGGAATGTAAGGCTTGTCAGAATCCAGAATAACATCATTTAAAAATTCTGATATGACAAGTGTGGGTGTCTTTGCAGGACAGAAATTTTAAAGATTCTGATAATAATTAATGTCATTATAAATACTGAGAATAACCTGAAGTAAAATCTATGCTTTTCTCTAATAGGCAATTTGGGAGGGGGGTGATTTTATTAAGTTTTTTATGTAATGGAAATGTCTGCTACTATTGTTAATAAAGATAAACATGGTAATCAACATATACTGAACACTTTTTAGGTACAGTGTCAGTCCCGTGCATCACACATTGCCACTTAACTGTTCTGTTTCAACACAAGTCTAGAACAAAGCGTTTGTAATTATGCATGTCTAAAGATGTTTATATGCAAATTATTATTTTTACATTACTAATAAAAGTTTTGAATTCAGTACTTACAAGGCAATTGGGCTGAGTCCAATCAATTTTAGTAAAACAACCAATCAAACCAGGGGAAATAATGTTCTTTATTAAAGGTTCAAGTATAAATGCTTATTGCTGCTTCTGTCAAAACTAGAAAGGAAGAAGTATTAACACACTATTATGATAAGAAAGTGAAAACATAAATATTACTCAATTAACAGCCCATGCACCTTTAAGAAATGAAACAGTGGCCAATTATTAGTGTTCTGATTTGTTAACATAATATTAAGGGAAAATAAATCTTTTTCTGTGGCTGCATCACTACAGCCTTCCAATCAAAGAATAAACATTTCCTCCCAAAGAGAAAAGGAAAAAGAAGCTTTAGTAAATAAACACAAACACACACACACACACACACACACTTCACACACACATATATATAATATATATGTATATATATGTTAGTAAATATATATATATATGTTTATTTATAAATTTATAAATATACATATTTACACACACATGCTATTTTACATGGAAAAGGTCATTCATCAAAGAGAGAATATTTTTATCAGATGTGAAATTCAAAATTGCCTTGAAGATGAATCCTTAAAGAGAGACTATAATAGACAATCCTTGTTCCTATTCATGTACCTAGGAGTCTTTAATTTGCCTTTATAATATTTGTACAAGTTATAGTTTGTTATTTTTAAAGTTATTTTACTTCAAAATTAACACACTTTAGCATCTGATCCATACATATGTATTAGCAAGCATGAAATAACTTATTAATTTAACAACAGTGATTGAAATTTCTGGGCTCATTAGCATGTGATAATAATAATATTTGTTAGGTGGAAAATGACCTTTGTTCTGTGAAAGGGTTTGTTAAACTAATTAGTTACCAAAAAAAAATTGCAAATGGGAATGGTTACCATTCTTAGAACATAGACTTCTTTCAACTTTCTTAATTAAATAGTGAAACTATATGTCAATTTAGTATTTATAAAATTATCCTTTTTGCTGACAATAAAAGCCCTAAATCATAGTATGGTTTTCAGAGTTCTGAGCCATTGACACCACCCCTAAAAAAGCACTTGGTTGCCATGTTATCATTATCAATAGTGAAAATAGACATTTTTATTGTACCAAAAGCAACAAAATTGTAGTGTAATTTTCAGATTCCTGAGCCTCTAGCTAGTCTTTCTTTTAAAGAGCATAAGCCTACATAGACCAGAGGGCTAGCTGTATAGATATAGCTAAAAAGTAAAATCTGATTTCACTATCATCTATTTCAATCTTATAACCATAAAGCACTTTCCAAAAACAAAACTAAGGATGTTAATTTATACTCCTTTTCAATGCAAAATTGGAGCTGCAACTCTTCCAGTGCCCATGAGTACAGTATCTGAACTCCCTAAATACCTAAATTCTACAAATTTTTATTAAGACATAGGAAATAGTTTTATTCTCAGAGTTTTTCCACCAATGGTTATATAGTACTATTTAAAGTACCAATTGAAGTTAGGAAGCTGAAACATTTATTTTTTCCATGTTATAGCATATGATTTGCCCAAGGGAAAGAATATACCATAATTCATAAACCCAATCAAGGTGATATCAGTGAGACTGAATTTTTCCTCCTTATATAACCAGTAAATGAAAATTGCTCTCTAGTATTTCAGAAAAGAACATACTAAAAACTATTAGCTAAAAGAGCTTTCTGCCTGACTGCATTAATTTCCTATTCACTTCATTACAGGGAAAGTTTTGATAGGGCTTATAAATTACAGCATGTTCCTAGCAGACTAATAGCTTTAGGAAGAACATATAATGGCTCTGCTTAATCAAAATAAGAGCAAGTTGTTGTTTATCCAGCTGAGAAACTTTGGATCAAGGGTTCTCATTTTATTATTTCTATGCCAAATCAAGGGGGGGGAAACCCACATAAACATGACCAATGAAATACCCATAGAAAGTTTAGGAAAATACCTTGTTAGTATGGCTCTGTTAGGCTGAGTTCCTTGGGAACCCATTCCATTTATTACCCAGCCTTTTATTTAGGTCTTAATTTGGTACAGTCATTGTGCTGTAAGCAGAAGGACCATCCTGGTGAGCAGAACACTCAGGTCCCTGTTCTCAGGAAGTGTGTTGTCTGAACAACACTGATTGTATAGAGTAAGTCTTATAGGACTCAACTCATTTGAAACTGGAGGGCTTCTCACTGACATTCTTTGTAGCCTGTCAAGGTGCCAAGAAAGAAACGAAGATGAACTTTAAATTTATTTTTTATTAAAAAGTAAATCCTTCAACACTTCTGTGAACTAAGTGTTAAAGGACTGGGTACTCTCATAACAAAACAAATCACCAAAGTTTATGTCATTTCTATTGAGTTTTCATCTTAACTAGGTTTATAGACTACCTTTAGTCCATCTACCATTATGCTAGACACTAAAGACATATGAAGTATTCAAGGGATGGAAGGATTCATCCTCATACGCTTTCTGTTTTCAGAAACTCAGAGCTACATTTAATGATCTAGGACAGAGCCAGTTAACCTTTCTGAAACAGGGTTCTGTCTCATGATGTTAATCTCCACAGCAAAGACTGTCCATTCACTCCTGTTGTGAATTCCCCAGTGCCCTCACCTTCTGTGTGTGCACACACATCCCACCCACTTCTAATTGGACATCACTATACACTTACCTTAATAGCTTTGGCTAATGTCTGTGACTGAGGCAAGAGAGCTTATTGCAGTGTTGTTTAGCTTCCTTAGAAGAGGTAACTGGTTTTAGGTTTCCTGATTGGCTTTTCTGCCCCTCCCTTCATCCCCACACAACTTCACTTCTCTGACCATATCAATGTCAGTAGTTAGTGAATCAGTTATCCGAAGCTGTCCATCGACCTTTCCTTCATGATTGATTGCATGAAAAGTACACAAGAATGAGGTTTCCAGAGTAAAGAATAGTCCTGCCACCTGTCCTGGCCTCTGCTCCTAGTCAATCACAGGGGTTTCCCACAGTGGTAGAGGCTACTTGTACTAGAGCAGGACCTTAGAACACTTTCAAATAGCCATAATAAGGCAGGAAGCAATGTGGAGGCTTCCTCTGTAGCCTGTGAAAAGTATTATAAAGAGAAAACAGCAGTTGACTAGGCTATTGCTCTTCAAAACTTGTAATGATATCAAGTCAAGTTTTCATCTATACCCTTAGACTCTGAGAATCCCAGGGATTTGGATTTTTCCCCCCAAATTGGAAATACCATAATGAATGAGATCTGTCTTAGAATAAGAAGTATATTTTAAAACTATGCCTTAAAATACTTCTTTGAATCTGCATTTTACCAGTTTCTTGATAAACTTTCATTTTCCTCCATTTCCACAAGCACAAAGAGTTTTCATTATTAAAAGACTCTAGCAATAGAGAATGTTAATTTCTTATTTTTTCTTTTTGTTCTCTAAGCAGTACTTTTTTTTTTGATTGATAAAACAGATTTTCTTCAGCATAAGAGAGCCAAGTCAGCAATTGAGGTGATGATTCTGTGTGGTTTGCCCAGCCTTAGAGTCCTTATGGAGTTTGATGTGTGACTTGATGTAAATCAACTCCAAAATAAAATGTTTAAGGGAAAAATCTGAATTCAGTTATAATATCAAAGGACCCCTGGAAAAATATTTTTTTCTATTCTGAAAATAGTTTCAAAGAAATAACATAATAGTTTTCCCCTTAGCTAATTTCACAAATATGTAAATATTGGCTGAAAGTTTAGGGTACAATCAGTGAAGAAAAGAATCTTACAGTTATGTGTTAGTATCAGCTAATATTTGTATTCACTGTTCAATTTTTAAATACTTTTACAAATAGTATCTGATGTTTGCAGAGAAAAGGGAATGGTTTCGTCATGTATCATTGTCAACTAGTCAGGGGAAATGTTTTTAAGTATAGCCTCTTGCCTTCCTCTGCCTATGGCTTCCTGAATGGCTTTTCTTTTTGCCAACATAAACAATACAATATATTTCTGATTTGAGTTGTAAAATAAAGGATCATCATGAATTATCAGCAAAATTTTGGGTCAAGTTGAATTAAATAAACCAAATGAATAATTATTCCAAGCACTGTAATCAAATTCCACAATACTACAAGAATTATAACCTACAGTTGTTGTTTCTTAATTCTAAGTTTCAGAGTCTGTGATATGTGCTTCATAAATTAATAATCACTTGAACAGCCTGACAGTATTTATTATTATCATCCCCAATTTACAGATGAGAAAATAGAGAAGTGAAAGAGTAAACTAAGTTTCTACATCTAAACCCAGGTCTCAATTTAGAACCCTGTGACCTTTTCTTTATACCATTTTATCTGATCACTATATGGAATGTTTGTAATTTACCAAATAATTCTATAGGAGTAGAAGTAAATACAAATTGGAGTCACAATAAAATGTATAATTAAAAACCTGGTAAAAAACAGGAAAGAAAAAAAAATGGTTTTAGTATAGCTTTGTTCTCTTGGCTGCATTTTAATTTTAATTAATAATATGATTATACTGCTAATAAATACCTGTTTTCAAAGATAAATGAATCAAGTGGTTGAGTATTAAAGGATTAGGTGGAAAATATCAATAATTTGTTTGATCTGTGTGGCTTTTCAACCATGAGTATTATACTTAGTACATTGTCTTATCATTTCTATATACTCCCAGGAAACCTCTAGTGATCTCTACATGAGTATGGCCCATGTCCTCTTTATCTATATAATTCAGTACCAGCACAGTGATTGGCCCATCTACTCACTGAATAAATCGCAGGTTAAGAAACACTGAATGAACACAGGTCATTCCATAGCTTATTAATAATAAATAATTTACCAAGTAAGCAGAGATAAATTAATTCCTCTTAAATGGCTTACGTTATATCTACCAATATGAATTTGTATTTTAAAAATAAGTACCCATATGAATTTCTTGTTACATGTGTCTTCATTGCTATTGTCATTTAGTGTCCAGAATTTATGTCACTTGGTCAACTTATTTGTATCTTCAATACAAATAATGTCTGTACATGTTTTAAACCTAAGGTAACTAAAAGGATTCTTTCTTTCTTTTGGGTGCTAGGAATTGAATAAAGGGCTTCAAGCATTCTAAGCATGCACTTTCCCACTGAATTACACTCCCCATCCCTAAAGTGATTCTAGTGATTCTTCTGTTAGTAGCATACTTTTTTTTCCTATTTTTTTGTATAAGGGATTGAACTTAGGGGTACTAAATCACTGAACCACATCCACAGCCATTATTATTATTATTATTATTATTATTATTATTATTATTATTATTATTACTATTACTATTATTTTATTTTGAGATGGGGCTCAGTAAGTTTCTTAGGGCCTCACTAAGTTGCTAAGGCTAGCTTTGAACTTGCAACCTCCTGCCTCAGCCTCCTGGACTGCTGGGATTATAGGCTTGCACCACCACACCCAGTTTACTAGCATACTTTAAAATATTTTAAGGTTAAAGTTTACTAATGATTAAGGATGGCCAGTTCACAATTTCCTAATTTAAAAAAAAATAACAACTTATAGTTATGTCCCCTTCTATATTCTTGACATAAATAACACTACAGATTTAGGTATGGTTGCAGTGTTAAGTACATAGTTTTGCTTTTGTTTTTTAATCAGACACTAATATACCTTTTCTTGACCAATCTGGGTGATTCAGTAGTTTAAAAATGAGAAATAGTTATGTGACACTTTTGGTTAAGTCCTAATTTCTGAGGCTGAGAAAAAAATGCTCTGAAAATAAGGAGAGAAGTAAAATAAATAGCATATACACTGTCAAAAGAGGATGCCCTTCTGACTGTTGCTAAGTTTGTGTGCAAGAGTATATGCAAACTAATTTACATAGAATGGCTAATACTGTTTTGCTTCCGAATAAAATAGTCCTCCAGTCCTTAGATGTTCAGTTTTCCAATTGCAGTCGTTCTGCCATTAAAAATAATTTATTTAACTAGCATTTATTGAACTACTCCTATGTGCAATGTAAATGGGATAATTTATGTAAAATGTCTTGAAAATTGCAAAGTTGGATATAAATGAAAAGTATTGCTATTAATATCAATTTATGTTCCTGAATAATTTCTAATTTCTCCATGTGAAAATAATGTTTGAAGCCTAGATCCTCTGTCATTCATTAAAATTTAGTAAACCTTTGAAGTTGCTCATCCTTTTTCATCCTTTATATTGTTGTTGCTCTCTGGTTGAAACAGAGATTTCCATTAAATTCATGAATTAAAAATAAGATTGTCAAACTTGACCACTGAAAGAACATGAGCTCCAGAAGCAGAAAAGGGATTTTAAACTCTGGATCCGCTTACTAATAGCTGTTCATCAAATTTGGGTAACCATTTAACTTGCTAGAGCCTTAACTCTCTGTCCATAAAGTATGGATTTTTCACCCCTCTCCTAATTTACTCACTGAGATCCTTGTGATGGTCCAGAGAGATAGTCTATGTGGAACTAATTTGATCTTTTGATGTTAAGTACACATCAGTTATTATATTTTTATTATCATATATGCATCCTAATTCCAAATGTCACTAGTTTCTTCAGGAGTTTCATGACTACAGAAAAGGGATAAATGCTTAATTTGGTCTTTGAATTCATATATTCTTCCCCTCTGGCTTTGGAGGCACTGGTTTTCCCAATTTCAGGGCAGCCATTGCATTAAAGATCAACAAAACCTGACCTCTGTACTGGGTATAATTTAACTGACAATTGGCAAAGTTATAGATGATAAGAGGAATATCCTATTATTAAGAACTTTCCCAAAAGAGATGAGAGGGAAATATGTTATAGTCTCCTTTACACTTAAATTTTTTAAAAAATAAGAAATTATGTAGGAAAAGAAAATACTGAAGGGCTGGAGATGTAGCTCAATGGTAGACTGCCTAGTATATGCAAGGCCCTAGATTCAATCACCAGTATTGCAAAATAAATAAATAAGAAAAGAAAAATAGAGAACTATAATTTCCCCTTAAAAATCAGCAAAATGAAAATGGATAAGGGGCACTGGAGGAAAATAAATAGACTCTTTCCAACTTAATGACCAGCTGACTTACATAAAAATAATTAGAAATGCCAGTATTATTAGCATTCACAACTGCACATAATTGTGTCACTTTGGCTTCATTTGCAGAAACATCACATATATCCTAATTCCAAATATTCTCTGTATATGGTGGCCATAAATCTTAACATGAAATATGACATCAGTTTTTCTTCAGTTAAGTTTTTCAGTCAAATTGAAAGAAAGGCAATAATAAGGTTAATTCTGGGTAGTCAGATCAATGAAGACTTTCACAATAAACAGTGACTTTAAAAATTTTGCATCAATTCTAAATTTTGAGAGCACATTAAGACATTATGTGAACTTCTTCATTTTTAAATTTTATTTTAAAATAAGTTTAATTTTAGCATTGCCTCTTAGAAGCAGAAGACATCTCTCCTTTCTCCATTAAATTTGCTTTTTCTTACCTAAACTTTACTTCTCCAATTTTGGAACTCTGTTGAATGTGGAAAGCCCAGCTAAACAGACACATGTCCATGAGTTGCATTCCATGCACTTTCTTTTAATAACAACGTTAAATTCTGTTAGCTTTGCTAAGGACGTGGGGAAGACAACAAATCTGAAAAAAAAAAAAATGATCTCTAATGCCCTAAACAAATTCTGGGAACACCTTGGTTTAATTTTCTTGCAGCAAAAACCTTTGCAGATTTTATCAGTAGTATTTTTTTAAAGGTCTTGACATCTTTGAATGAATCATGAGTTGCTATTATTATCATTCCAGGTGAATGACAAAGCATAGGGACCCACCTGGACACTGTTACTAAATTATAAAAGGCTTGTTCTTCTCTCAAATATAAATAGATTTAAATTGCATTTGATTCACACTTTACATTTACCAAATAGCACCTCTCCTCAAGACTGTCCGGTAGATTAAATTATATTCAGCTAGTCATATTTTCTTTTTACTTACCAATCATATGAGTGATTTTTCTTTCTTGCCCTTTTCAATCTGGGGAACATTTTTTTAAGAACCTTAGCATAAGTTAAAATAACTGGCTCTTGCAGTTTTAATATTTCTTTATTGAATTTTGATATCATAGTTTTGATTTAATCATGACATGTACCATCTATTTGGCATCTTTGGCAGATTCAATTTTTTAAAACTAAAAGGATGGCATTATAATTGAAATAGAATATTAACTGTAAATAGTAGTAGAGATTTCCAATCTATCATTTGCCTTCATATTGTTTATTAATAACAGGCTTGGCTGTTAGGTCAGAATATTTTTGATCAACTAGGCATCTATAACTTTGAGTTAGCAAATTAATGATTGTCTGCAAAGCTTTATGAAACAAGCAGGAATGTGTAGCAAGCTTTTGGCAATAGTTTTTAAGTCCCTGACCTGGTTTCTGGTTGCCTTAAAAACCTAGACCACTTTTGCCCAGTAGTATATAGTTGGAACTGAATACATAGGCACAGTTTGAAAATTAAAAAGGAAGATTTATTGAGAAATATATAGTGTGCTTATTTTTCACCTTTTGTAATATTATTGATTTTTTCTCCCAGGTTAAAAAATGTTCATGTTTAATGAAGCTCACCATCCACTGAGTAAAAAGTGCATTGTTAGATAAAGATATTAGAAAACTCTTTTTAAAAACAGAATGCACACAATAAAACCTTAGTTTGAAATTCAGTGTTTAATAGTCTTTTCCAAATCTATATTTTCGACTGTCTTTCCAACCATGAATTCTGCATTATAAATAGATTAGTGTGCTCCCAGTTTTCCAAAGAAGTCTTGTAATTCCTGCTTCAAAGTTATATCCTTCTCTCTGCTGGAATTCCAGACACCTTACATACATTCCAATATGATATAATAACCTCATCCTTGAACGTGTTATTTTACTTATTAGCTTTATTCTAATTTGGGATAAAAACTACTTATAATAATGTTGATTACCTTTATCTGTCTTAAATTTATTATGTTCTTTAAGTTTTCTACACCAGATATCCCATCATACAATGGGTGTTTGATAAATAGTGTGAGCTATTCTGTAATTGAAGAGAGTAGTCTGAGTAAGCCAAATTAGAATTATATAATTTAACCTGACAAGAGTGATTATTTACTAATAAACATGCTTAGCTATCAAATATTAACAATAAGGAGTCCTTGAACCACTGCCATAATTAAAACATAGATGAGAGTGAGGTAAGATAAGCCTAAAAATCAGATCTGAAAAGTTTGTTTTGTTGAGTTAAACATTGTATTTGTAAGAATTTACTCTGATGACCTCATTAGGTAATAACTTTGTCTTAGAGAAATAGTAATGTCACCACAAGAGTCTCCACTAATAACTTAATTTCCATTAAAGGTAAAGTTGAGATTCTCTTTTTGAAATAACATGGATTAACACTTTTATTTTTATGTTTTGCTTTGAGTGAAAAAGTTCATGTTTATGCATTAGGTAACAAAGACAAACATTTAAGCTTTTTAGTGTATATTTTGAATGTGGTTATCATAAAAACAAAGGGCAGATGATAATTCAGTTTTCTAATGACGGAAGAGAGCAGCCCAGTAACTGTGAATGGTTTTTGTTAAGTCAATTCCATATTAATTTTAACAGAAGGCAGAAACATTTTTTAAAAACTATACAACAACATTTTGCAAAATGGTTATTCTGATTTTTTAAGTCAACAATTACATGGTAGAAAAGACATAATAGACACAAAAACACAAATAGTTATGAACCACCATAATCTAGGCTATTTAGATAGTACAAAGAAAACTATAAAGTAGCATAAAAAGTACAATTCCTCCCCCACACTACATTCCTATTTAAATAGCATAAGAAATACATCTCATTTTACAATAGAAATTTATTTCTATCACCCTCCTTTTATTTTTTCACTCATGGGTACATTTTTTCCCTCATACACATACACAAGAAAACTTTCCTATAAAATTTTGTATCACCAATAGTAATTAAATAGTTAAATATTAGATAATTTTTCAAAATTAATAATAGATATATGATATAGATAACTAATATACTATATTACATACTATACAACTAATACATATTACAAATGCATATGTAACTAATATACTTCTCAAGTCCTTCAGATTATCTCCTTTATTTTACACATACATTTTGATCTAAACCAAAATTTTCTGGCTAACCTTGATGTTAGCTAAACAATGCCAGTTACAGTGACCTTACAGTGTTCAGACACATATAGATATTCAAATGGCAATTTCTGTTTAAAAAGAGAACAAATCAGTAAATTTTTTGGTAATGCCTTAGTAAAAACAAAATATTAATAAGACAAAATGCAGAAATAAAATCATTATTTATTATTTGGAACAGAACAAATTTCAATATTGATTTATAATTTTTATAGTAGTTTCAAATTATCTCATTTGATCTGTGGATCATATATGGTAATTATCACATCTAAGCCTAAACAGGTTTGCTCATGAGTGAATGAATCAGGATTTTAGTTCACTTGGTTTATTTGTTTGGTTTGCAGCACTGGGAATCAAGCCCAGGGCCTTGCACTTTCTAGTCAAACACTACCTCTGACTTATACCCACAGTACCTTTTGGATATCATGTTTGAAACAGTCTCACTAAGTTGCTCAGGCTGGCCTCAAAGTTGTTATGCCTCCTGCTTCAGCCTCTTGAGTAGCTAGGATTTTCTGTATTATCTCTGTACAATAAACTAATGAAGTATCCCAGAAAATATAATGACTGTTCTATAGACTTGTCTGATAGATAGGAAGTTTCTGGTTTTTTTGTTTTGTTTTTCATATACATGTCTTGAAAATGTTCATTAAAAGAATGTATTTTGCCTCTTTGCCTAAAACCAAGTGTTTCTTATCCTAAATTCTGCATTTTTTTCTTTTGCCAACAGTGTGTGAATATAATAACCACTACAAAGCACTGTACCTTTTTCATCTTTAAAACAGCAAGACAGTACTAGAATGGGGAGATTTGCTATTTGTGCTTGTGATTCTTTTTGCCAATCACCAGTTAAATAATTTATATTCATTTGCTTCCTAATTACAAGTAAATTTTTAACGTACATCTGCTTTTATGACCAGTCACCAAAAAAATGTTTTAATTGAACTTATTTAAATTTTGGAAAGGGCCAATTTTGTGTGTTTCCTCTATCATGTACAATCACCTTTCCATTCATTTGTTCTTTCTGAAAATTTACATTCAGTTCCTGGTCTATTCCATGCAGCATTAGGTAATTAGGTAAACTCAGTCCCTGCCATATGGATTCTTTCATCTAACAGAAAAACAGGTATGATATAAAAATCAAATGAATAAATTATATTCTGTGCTTAATCTAGTGCAGTGAAATGAGAAATGCTTGGATATATAATTCAAGAGTTGTTCAATTTAAAACATTATATTTGCAGAATATTTTACAGTTTAAGCATCTTGCTATTTATCCTTTAACACAAATCAAAAACTTCAGAGACTTAACAGACCTCTTTAAGATGTTCTCTAAGTCAATATGACTAAATAAGTAAATGTATTCAGAAACAAAATTTTCCCCTTTGCAGGAAAGATTTTGCTATGATAACTACTCAATGTGATTTTTCTTTTGCATTTATATTTGTGGTTATGCTGATATTCTAATAAGGTTTTGTTGAAGCAATAAGGTCATTAACTAAGTGAAGATGAATCTAATGTGTGTTAATTATGCTTTATTTCATAGATATAGGCATGTAGAATCTGAGTCATAGCCGAGGTGTTAATTATTTTATAATAATAACAAATTAATAAAGGGATTCGCATATTAATTAAAAGTTCACAGTGGTATTTGTACTTCAGATAAGCAATGAACTTCAGTTTTATCCGTAAATATATTTTGAGAAATTCAAACATTTTAGAGAGGTTATGTTTTAATGCCCTATTTGCTTTTTAGCTATTTCTTTAAAGACTTGTGATAACTTGCACAATTTGAATTTGACCAGTGCACCCCCCCTTCCATCTTGAAGTACTTCTCTTTACTTCCATGAAATCCTATCCTTGTTCCTTCTACTTGTTAGGTCTATGCTTCTCAGTCTCCTTTTCTGGCATTTTCTCTTTTCGACAACTCTTATGTGCCACAGTCTCAGAACTCTGTTCTGGGTCCCATTTTCTTCTCTATGCATGCATATGTGTGTTTGAGCTGTGTTCCATGCCTCCGAGTATCTTTGTAGGCAATCTCATTTAGTTCTCTGGACTGAAGTTTTATCTGTATGCTGTTGAATTCTAAATTCACAATGCCAGCCTTGAGTCTCCCACTGACATCCTGGCTCATTAAATTAAATGTATATTCAATCTCTACTCCTGGAATAGGCTTCTCACATGCAATCCTTTTGGAAACAGAATTCTTGATTTATCCCCCTAGATCTCTCATCCCAAAACTTATATTTCACATCCCATCCCCATTCCTCATTTTCTCACTGTGTACTACAGTTATCCGCATGGCTTGAGACCGATTCCTTAACATACTTTGAATCCAGCTACTAGCAGTCTACTATCCATACTTCTCTCTGTCTTATCTGCTTCCTTCCTGTGTAAGACTCTAACCTAAAGGATGGTAGTTTTCTACTTCTCCTGCTTCAATTCCTGTCTCCCCAGAACACATTCTGCACAAAGATTCAAGATTGACTCTTAAAATCCATACCAGGTCAGTGACTTCATTTCATGTGATTTCCTAATGCTTCCTCCCTACACACAGAATAGAATAATCACTACTTATTGTGGTCTACAAGGCCCTGTGACATCTGGCTTCTCTGTACATCTCAGATCACATCCTCTGCCACACTCACCCAGGGTTCCACTGCCCTTCATGCTGTCTCTTTCCACTTAGGGACCTTGGGTTCCTCTGCTCACAGTCCTGCATCCCAGAAGGTGAACCACCTATGCTTTCTTACTGACATTTACATTGCACCGTCCCTACCTTAAACCTCTTCCATCTTGAGAATCACATTTCTTGTTTTTCCTTCCCTTCCCCCTTTCTTTCTAAATTCTTTAATTTTGTTACATCATTATAACTTCATCCCCATGCTGAGTAATACAATTTAATGTAGCAAAGAATAAATATCTGCCAGATTGCATGGCTTAATCACATTATAATTTTTGAACTGATGTTTTCTGGGGATACCTCTGAATCTGGGGGGCATGCATGCTTATAGGAGAGTGAGCTGTTGCTTTATCTGACATTATCTTTATCTAAAGTTATCTAAATATTTGAAATACTCTGTGCTAACAACTCTTGTCTCCTCCTGAGACTGTGAATAGAATTATTTCCAGATGGCCCTGAAGTTTCAGCATATTGCTACAGTTAACAAAAAGCTTTTGTAAATGTTATATTAACCACTAAGGGGCATGTGCTACCATTAATTTGTGTTATGAGTTCCTGTTGTTAATGGTAGAATTTGCCTGAGTGTGCTTTTTCTCCTTAAATCATATACAATAATTAGAGTACTGGTTTCTAAGAATTACAGATACCAAAGAACTGACATGAAAGTTCTTTAAAACATGTTAGGTGTTCCTCTTAACAAAGAAATAATTTTCAGAAGCTATAAAAGAATTATACTGTTTGATCATCAGGAATTTTTTTTTTAATCTGCTAAAACAAAATTGGGAGAATTGAATTATTGTTGCCAAGGAGTATATAATGTGTGACTCATTTGTCTTTTTTTCTTTTCTTGCATTTGTATCAAGTAAATTAACACAAAATTCTCTTTAGAGCATTGTGTTTCTGTTTAATTGTCAAGAGTAAAAAGTGGTAATATATTGCATAGATGGCACTTTATTTTTCAAAGTTATTTATGATCACAGGAATTAAATAAATAATTTTAACATCAAAATTCCTGCTATTGACTTTATGGTTGTTTCCACAACTTTTCCAGGATGTTTAAAAGTTCATTTGAGCTTACTATAGTTTGAAGGAAGGTGGATTTCTTTATGGATTAGATCAGTGTATTAACCAAGGAAAGCAGAAATAGTATTGCCCTTGTTAGTCCTAATATAAAACATCAGCAAAGTTTTGGAAAAACGGGATGAGATTTACTAACATTCTATTCAACCTACTTGTAAACGTTAACTTAAATGAAAAAGACAACCCTAAAATTATAATTACATAGCCCAGGAAAAAAAAGTTAACCAATAACAAATTCAAGGTCATAAAATATACTTTCTGTTTCTTTATGAGAACCTAAGGCTATGGTTTCTCTTACTGCTTGCCAACTTATATATGGTTACCAGGGTACCTTCCTGTTCTAAATTATGCTGTGTGAAACTTACATATATTCTCTTGAGTTAGAACCAAATTTAGTTTCCATTTACAATAGCTAGAATGGGGTAGGAGGGAATTATCTAATAACATTTGTAGTTTCTTAAAACAAAAATCAATACATGGCACATCTAACCAGCTCCTAAATCTAACCAAACTGGTTTCTTCGCCTAAATAAATTGGGAAAAAAACCACAATGTTTTACTCTGTATAACAATTTTATATATGAGTATTAAAAAGTAAAATGCAGAGTTTAGTGTTTATATAGTTATATCCTTTTATATCTCTTATGGCAAAATATGTGGTAGAGATTTATTGGCATATATGCAAATGGGAATAAATAGGTATAGGGTTATAGAGAATGTGCTATGTCAGTCTTTTAATAAAACCTTGCATTCAGGTATGAGATATGGCTATTCATCAGTCCTCATCTTATTCAACAAGCATGTAGTATTTACTACTAGGTACAAAGCAATGTGTGAAATATCAGGGAGACAAATCAAATGTTTTGCTTACTCTCAAAGAGCCTAAAGGGAAGATGACAATATATAGATCAACACAGTACATTGTGGTAAGTTCTATAAAAGAAATGTTCTGGGTGCCAGGGACTTGGAGGGACATCTAAATCAAATGATGGATCCAGGATGTATTTCTGGAAGAAGAAATACATTAAAGATGTTTTAAGCCAAGGGGTAACTTAAGTGATTGGATTTGCATTTGGAAATGATAATTCTGGTAGCAGTTTGGAGGCTGGTAGGAAGGAGTCCAGACTGGAAATAAGAATACCTTAAACTTGGAAGACCACTGCGTCGTTCAAATTTGGGATAAGAGCCTAAATTAAGTCAGTTATAAGAAGAATGTCAAGGAGGGATAAAAGAGTATTAACATAGCAACAGTTTGGAGTTGAAGAATATTTGGAAGGGAAAGGACTGTTGATAGTGAATGCCTGTTTTATAAGTTGGGAAACAAAAATCCAGACAGTGATGCTTGCATATATCTAAAATTTAGACAAAGGGAATACAGACTTTCATATTGTCAATGGTGAGTCCAGAGTAATTTTAGAAACATTTTATACCTTAAGGTTAATATAATAAAAAGTTCTGTAATGGTTATAAATTCTGAAAATATACATTTTATTTTATGTTATGTATATTTGACATTTTGAACTTGAACAAATCAGAAACTAAAAAGATAAGTCTGCTAATATTTTTTTTAAAAAAATCAAAGCTGATTGAATCAGATAAAAGTATTTCAGCAAAAGGTTGCCCCTTAGGTAATCCAATATTTTTCAAAAAAAATAGTTTTCATAGTTTTTTCCCAACACGAATTTATAAATTTACTCCATACTATGTAACATTTTCTTGCATATCACAATGTTCTCAATTCTTAATGGAAAGATTAAGGTTGCATAATTAAAAGCATGGTTAGACTTGTTGATGGTATGTTACTAGTAATACTCATAAAGTGGCCACCTGGTACAGCATAAATGTAGTTTACAGAACCCTACCTGACAGTCTTGACCCTTTTAAAATCATAGCCAGTGTTTAATGGCAAAAGAAATTATAGGAGAAAATAACAAGACTTGTTCGAAATGATATTTCATTTCCTTTCCCCTTTAAAAATGATAACAAAATATCAAGATATATCACACATCTGTCCAGCATTCATTTAGGGCAACATTATTTCATCAATATGATAACTATTCAATTTTCACATGCTTATTTTATAAGACACACAGAACAAAACTGAAGTATTCCACTAATTTGTGAGGAGGTGACTATCTTATATATTGTAAATGGTAAATCCCTTTGGTCTCACCAGAATGTCCATATGTACCTTGTTCTTAAAAACACTATGAAGTGCTTCACTTAGGGCACTGACCCTATAAAATCAATAATTTATTTATGTAATCATGTCTCAAGGACTTATCACAAGTTCATTTGGTATAACTAAAATACTGGAAGCTGTCACATCTGCCTTAGTATAAGATATCTAGTAATATTCAGTGCAGTTTAGTGCAATGAGTTTTTAAAAATTATATGTCTTCTTGTTGGAAATTGATGTCCGAACATGTAATTAATATGATACTAGTTTCTACTAAGCGGAAATTTACATTTTTCAAATGAATTATCACACTAAAGAAAGGCAGAATATAAATGTCAAATATTCACCAATGTATGTTTTTGAGATTCCTTATAGTAATTATGTTAAATCATCCTCATGACATTATATAAACTAGAATGGATTGTATTTTTTATTGTTAAACATTTTTTTAACCTAGGAAAAATGTACAGAAGTTGTTCTTGAGTTTAAAAATAACTTCTTTTAAAAATAATAGGAATTTGTTAAGTGGTTTGAATTTACCTTCAAAATTTATACAGAATCTCATCACCTCTGTTGCTTTAACCTTGATCTGAACTACTGTCATCTCTGAATTGAGATTCTGTAATCATCTCATAACTGGTTGATTTTGTCAACAGATTAGACTTTAGCAGCAATAATTATCAACAACCTAAACCTCAGTGAATGTTGCCTGATGTATTAGAATGTGAATGAATGAGTGAATGAATGAATAAAATGTTGTAAGAACTGTGTTGAGATTTTAGATATATAGTGTATAAATATAGATATAGATATCATGTTAATGAAGATCTTCAATATCTTGCAAAGGGTGAAGGGGTTTCTTATGATCATCTCAGGGATCCAAGCTAACAGAAACTACACCATTCACAAGATTTCCAGTTGAAGCAGTAGGGGAAGAAAGAGAGTAGACAATCCTGAATCATCCACATAAAAGTGACACATGCCACTATTGCCTACAATTCATTGCCCAACACCAGACAAGTGACTCTCACCTAACTGAGAAGGTGCTGGGAAATGCACCCTCTTATCCAGGACAGACAAAAGAGACTGTATGTTGCTGAGGACTAACAGTGTCTCTCATACTGATTGGAAAGATCCACTCCTTTCCTTGCTACAAGACAATCTCAACAGAGCAGCCAAAAATCATCATTTCAGTGTGTCAGATTCTATCATTCTCCTGCTTGAAATCATTGAATGGCTTCATATTTCACTCTGATGAACAAACAGTCATTACTATGAAACACGAAGGCGAACACATGTCTGCCCATGTGGCTCATTCCCAGGCTTCCTTTGGTCTCAGTAGATAGGCCCTTCTTCATTACCCTGTTTTATTTTTCTCTATAGCACTTGCTACTCTGGCATATATTTTTGGTTTTGACTATTTATTGACAATTTCTTCTTACTCAAAGGTAAGCCACAATAGAGCAAGGACACCATTTAGTTCACCACACAAACTCCAGTGTCTAGAATGGTGCCTAACATGTTAGAATGTGAATTAATTAATTAAAGAATAAATAGAATGTTCTAATAACTGTTATGAGTTCTCATTTCCTTTGTATAGTTAGCTTGTTTGTCATGTGCTGTTTTGCAAGAAATGTACTTTATTTTAACTCCTTCTTCTCTTTTATTCCTTGTTTCTTGAGGGTGCTCTAAAATGAGTCATGCAAGACTTGTCCCATGTTTAATGGGATCTAGATTGAAACCCCCCCAAAAAAATTAGAGGTCATAGCCAACCTTGGGGCATAGCTACTCTACTGACAAATTGTATAGAGAAGTGGGAACCCAAGTCAGAAGAGGCCTGATTGAGGTGATTCTTTAGGATGGCTTCTGTGAATTAAATTCATGAAAACAGAATCATAAATGGGTCTTTTTTAAGCTTAATTATTTATGTTTGATGTCTGAAATGAGTAAAGCTTATTAGGCTGCCGTTTTATGTACTCAGGTCATAGTCTACCAACTTAAAATTATAATGCATATAAGCTTTTTGGTGGGTAGTTGTCTTATTAGTATGACGAGTAGATAAAAATTCACATATATGTTTATATACATATGTACATGTGTATTGGTAGAGTTAAAGAATATGTATTTGTAAAATGGAAAGAGTTAAAGAGTGCGTATTTGTAAAATAGAAAGAGTTAAAGATAATATGAAAAGTGCTGACTTGACTTTAACAGTTGCAAAATAAAGAACATTAATACCCTTTTTAGTTCACTTGACAGGAGATGAACTGTCAAAGGGAAGACAGAAGGGAGTCTGAGTGAGTTATTTGCTAGTGTGAGACCGATGATTTATTATGCCTGAATGGAACTTGAGTTCCTGGCCAGAGGACAGTCTAATATACCAGAACCCAAACCCAGGCATTTACTATTAGCAGGAGGTCTTGAAAACAAGGTAGCAATAGGCTGGTGCTCATAAAAGCCTGTCTTGTGGGAACTGCTAGAACCCCTGCTGCTGTTCCAGTGAATTCCATTGTTGTCATTTAAACATGCCCCCTTCTTTTCCCATCCTAAACATAACAAGTAGGCTGTGTACAATGGCAGAAAAATGACAGTTGGTGGTCTTTGGAAAATTCTCAACCAGATTCCATCATATGTACATGCAAATGATAGCATCTATTACTCGTTTCTGAAAACATAAGAACTAGTGTTTTAGGCAACTGATTCTTAAAGTAATAAGTATTCCAGAAGTAACAAACTAAAACCTATTGTATCAATCTCATATTTCCCAAGAAACTTAACTAATAGGATACACACACGAGCATATTTATATTTGCATGTATGTATATACTTTATAAAGAGATTTATTATAGATTAAGATTTATTTATTAAGATTAACCATCATACCTATGAAAACTTAGTTACTTTTTCAGGAGGAAGAAGTTTTTCTGGGTGAAAAATATAGTGACTTTTATGAGTCCTTTAGGAAGCTAAGCTCTTCTTTGAGAACTTTTGTTTCTGCAAAAGACAGTTAATTTGTCATTTTGGGTCTTCCATTGGACATTGATTAGGTTCAGAACCACCCTATTGTTGTACATGTTCATTTAGGTAGCCAAGTGGCAATATTGTCTACTTAAATGTGAATATTCAGTTTCTCTCCTCCATTGTAATATATTCTATAAGGTCTCAGTTATGCACTCCCCAGTTTATATACAAAAGACTTAAAATCAACATACTACAGTAATGTAGCCACGTCAATGTTTATAGCAATTCAATTCACAATAGCTAAACTATGGAACCAACCTAGGTATCTGTCAATAGATGAATGGATAAAAAAAATGTGGTATATATACTCAATGGAATATTACTCAGCTTTAAAGAAGAGTGAAATTATGGCATTTGCTAGTAAATGGATGGAGTTGGAGAGTATCATGCTAAGTGAAAAAAGCCAATACCACAAAACCAAAGGCTGAATGTTTTCTCCAATATGCAGATTCTAATTCACAACAAGATTGGGGGCACTAGAGATGAATAGTGTTACCTTAGATTAGGTAGAGGGAAGTGATAGAGGGGAGGGGAAGGGATGTGGGGATAGGAAAGATAGTAGAATCAACAGACATTATTACTTTATGTATATATGTGACTGCATGACCAATATGGTTCTGCAACATGTACACTCAGAAAAATGAGAAATTATATCACATCTATGTATGATATATCAAAGTGCATAAATGCATTCTACTGTCATGTATAATTAATTAAAACAAAAAATTAATTACAAAAAACATAAGGAGAAAAAAAGATCTCAGTTGTGGCTGTATGTTAGCATCATCCAGTGGATCCCATTTCTTGCTTCTGGCCACAATCTTCAGTCTTGCACCCAGGGTCCTATTCAGTGGTCTAAATTCCACATCATCTAAGCCCACATGGGAACAGTGATTACAATATTTTTTAAACTAAAAATGGACACATGACAGGGAAATGTACATATAAAGGTAATGAAAGAGGCTGTACACTGTGGCACACACCTATAATCCCAGTGGCTTGGGAGGCTGAGGCAGAAGGATCATGAGTTCAAAGCTAGCCTCAACAATTTAGCAAGGCCCTACATAAGTCAGTGAGACTCTGTCTCTAAATAAAACTCAAAAAAGAGCTGGGGATGTGGCTCAGTGGCTAGGTGCCCCTGAGTTCAATACCAATCCAAAAAAAAAAAAGAGAGAGAGAGAGAGAAGGTAATGGGAGAGACTATTATAAAATAGACACTAGTATTGCTGTATGTATATATGTGACTGTATAACAAATGTAATTCTGCAACCTGTACACTCAGAAAAATGAGAAATTATACCCCATTTGATTCAAATATATAATATGTCAAGATCATTGTACTGTAATGTGTAACTAATAATAAAAAAGAATTATCCAAAAAGTAAAAATTCATATAGGATTGCATATAAATCAACCTAAAAGAACAGGACTAATACCACAATTCCTAAAGGTAGAAGTTCAAACCAACTGTGTTACCTTGGATTTTGGCTGTAAGAATCCATGTGCCTACTATCGACAGAATTAGATGACAAAATACAGATTGAATAAAGAATCATTAATGCAAATCTAGGCTAACTGAACTGCTTTTGGAAGAACATACACATCAGTTTAATTTGCAACAAGGGCAAAGAATAGAAATGACCACTCAGACATTAGAAGGATCATCATCAGTATCAATACAATTGTCCCTAAAGCTGACAAGAAGGATGTATGATGAAATTGAAGTGGCCCTGAATCACTGAAATAGGTGTGAGTGCATAGGATCTCATTAACTGATTAAGGAAAGCAGATGTCAGGTAGTGCAAAGATCAGAAGAAGAAAGGTTGTTGAGTTGTCTGGCAGAAAGTGGTAGTGGGAAACAAGAAAAATGACAGTCTCTTATCTTTGTCCTGTGAGTCAGGAAGGTTATTGAAAGGCACAGAGAAGAAAGTCCAGCTTTCATTTTTAAGTGTTGCTAGAGAAAAAGAAAAATAGTGCTAGAATGAATGGAATGGTAGGAGGAGCTTGAGGAATACAAACTGTAAGGGAAGTTGTCAATATAGAGAGGGCGTGATGTGAGGACTGAATAAAGAGTTGGAATTGAGCTTAGAGGTGGTAGGACTGAGCTAAAAATCTAGAAATAACTTATAGTAGCCATAATAATTATAGTTAAAAGTAATAAGAACTTACTATATATCATACACTCTTCTAAAACACTTTACATATATGAACTTAATTTGCATATCTACCCATAAAATAGGGATTACTATTGGTCCCAGAGAGAGTCTACATAATATGGTAAGAGCCCCACGATTAATAAACACTAGAATTGGAATTCCAACCCAGGTGATCCAGCTCCAAAGCCTGTGCTCTTATGTGTAAGTTTGGACTCCTGATATGACTACTAAAGGTGTCTGTGTCTAAATGGGTATTAATGAAAATCATTCTTTTTACAAAGATTTTATTATTCCAAATTTAGGAAAGTTAAGAATTAACAGGTATTTGGTGAAAAAAATAGTGTATACTGTCTCCCAAGTGATCCCTCCCACACCCCAGAAGCCTTCTAGGGAATGTGGGTTCCAGAGGCATCCAGCTCCAGCAGGCTGCCTTCTCTGTCTCCAGGAAATAATATTGTTTTAGAGACCTCCACACCCTCTACTGTGAGCAGTGCTTAGAATGGCTCCACCAGCTTCAGTGTCTCAGAACTTTCCCTTTCATTTTTTTCTTTGATATGTTAATACCATCAATATGAAAGGTTTAAGCCTTTGGCTTGAGAATCAGGAATATTTTGGTACTGATGTCAAGATTTGTCTTTCTTCTCATCTATAGAAATGACCACTCAGATATTAGAAGGATCATCCATATTAGGACTATTGTCCCTAAAGCTGACAAGAGGGAAATTCAGTGAATTGGAAACAATCCTGAACCCTTTAAAGAGGTGTGACAGTATCTAGGATCTCAGTAGTTGATTAAGGAAAGCAGATGTCAGGTAGTGCAAGTATTTAAAAAGGAAAGGTTATTAAGTGATCTTACAGAAAGTGATTTCATAGTTTATCCCTCAGTAATGCAAATTCATTTCCAAATTGTGGTCTATGTTTATGAAACAAAAAGAACAAGAAAATCACTTAGTTAAAGGGAAGCAAGAAGGAACCTAATGTATGTCACAGCCTGTAGACAAAATTGCTCTCCAGTGTCTTAGAATTCAGCTCCATGCATCCTTACACATATCTTCTCCTTCCCAAAATATATGATCAGTCTAAAAGTTGGCTTTAGACATTTTTATTCTAGTTAAATCGGCATTCTATTTTTCTTGCTGTTTCACTCACATATGTGCCTGTTATATGTTCATGGGTCACAAACTGTCATAATTTATATTCCAGGTATGTCCAAATAAATGAATTGGGAGTGAAATTGCTTTTCCCCACGTAAGGAAAAGAAGGCAGTTAGACTGGGCTGAAAGTCATGGGTGATCCCAAAGAGTTACTTATTCTCTTCTAGCCTCTGTTTTCTTGTGTGTCAGCTAAGAATAAGAATAGTGTATACCTCAGAGGGTTATAATTCAATGAGAAAATATAGAAAAATCCTTACTGCAAGTGTGCTTTAGTTTTGTGCTTTCCTTCAAAGCAGCATTGTTTTTTTGTTTTTTTTTCAAAGATGACTTGGGCCCTATATCAGGATAATTCTAACAAAGCACACATCTGTGCCCTAATGTGATCTGAACAAGACGTCATCTCATACCATTATTACGTAGGGGTTGTTTTCATAGCCATACACAGTTCTAAGAGTTTCAAAGTCCTGATTCGGTTGCAAATGGTAGTTTACTTTCAACATGTGCTTAATCTGTGTCATGTTACACAAGTTAATACATATAAAGCACAGATTAATTAAGTCATAACTAAATCTTCATGACAAATTACAGTTCAGTTCTTACTGTTTTGTTCTGTGAATGAGGAAACGATATCTCAGAGAACATGAGAAACTTGCCCAAGTTCCCAAAACCAGCGAAGTCTGAGGACTTGGAACTCTGGCCCAGCCTTTAAGTCCCAACCTAGGCAGCACTCAGCCTGAGCAATTTTCATTTTATACAGAATTTTGAGAGGATTTATAGTTAATGTGAGATGTATAGTTCTTCAAAGAATATGAAGAAATTATTATATTTTGAAAACTATAGCAAAATGTAAATTTGTGTTTTTTGAATTTAGGAACGTAATTAGAGATAATGAAAACATTCTCTGGAAAAACTAAGGAATACCCTTGTTCTAAAATATATTTTATTTGTTACATGAAATTTTATGTAATATGTGTAATTTTTCCCATAGCTCATTGTTGTCCCCAAATTATGATGTTCCTCTTAGGACGACAAAGTACCTTGTGAGGCCAAACCTTTTAGTCTTTAAAAACCTGTTAGCCAGCATCTTCCAGACAAAAATGCTTACTAAAAAGCTTATCCATTGGTCAGTGACTGAGGAGCTTGTGACCAACAGGTGAAACTAGTGCTCATTGCTGGGGCAATCTACAGTAAGCCCAGAGGGAAGACCCCTGTGTTAGTCAGCTTTTCATTGCTGTGATCTAAATACCCAACAAGATCAACTTAGAAACAGAAAAGTTCATTTTGGCCTGTGGTTTCAGAGATTCAATCTGTGGTGGGCTGTCTCCATTGCTCTAGGCCCAAGACACCATGGTGCAAGGACATGGTAGAGGAGTGCTGTTCTATTCACAGCAGCCAGAAAGGAGAGAGACTAAGGGAAGGAGTCACAGGGAAGATGCACCCTTCTAGGACATGTCCCCAGTGACCTACCTCCTCTAACCATGCCCCACTTGCCTACAGAAACCACCCAGTTATTCCATTCAAACTAGGAGAACTGATTAGTCTACAGCTCTCACAATCCAGTCATTTCACCTCTGAATATTACTGTATTAACAAAAAAGTTTTTGAGGGACACTTCCTACCCAAACCATAACAGTACTGCTTTCCACAAAGGACTGATCTTAAAAGAAGGGCCAAGAAATGAACTTAGAACAGAGATGGATAAATTGACTTGACTGTATAGCAATAAAAATGAATAAAATAGGACTTGATAATTTATTCAAATGCATTATATTGTCTGCATTCAAAAGTATTTACTTAATTTGACTAGGAATGTGGACAAGTATCCTAGATATCATTATAGGTCTTAGAAAATGAATGAATTGGTAGTGGTTTTGACTCAGAGTGAAGCAAGAAAAAATTATGTTGCAAAGATAAGAAAGCAGATATAAGGAAGCTAATAGTTAAATACTATGGTCTCCCAAGGTGGGTAGCTGTATATTTTACTATGGAATAACTTCTAAATTCCTTTTGTCAGTTGAAAGGGGTAGTGAATTTACTTGCCCCAATCATGCAAAATGTTTTTTATTTGGGGTATCATCTCATATTAATATATCATGTTCTGAATGTCACATAACAAAGAACTTATCAACCAAATATTCATTAGTAGCAGTATTCATTTTTAATATGTGCCACCATTTAGTTCATCCAGCAATTGCTCAGATCAGTTTTTACTATTATCTTCCCTTTATAAATTGGAAGATTGAGGCATAAGTGAGGCAGGGAATGGTTTATCAAGATTTCTCCGCAAGTATGACATTGGGGATAGAACCTAGGGCTTCATGAATGTTGGATCAGCCCTCCACTATTAAGCCACACCTCACCCCCTTTTATTGAGACATGGTCTCACTATATTGCCTGGGCTGTCCTCAGACTTATAAATTTGAGATCCTCCTGCCTCAACCTCCTGAGCAGCTGGGATTATAAGCATGCACCATGGTACCCTGCTCACAAAGAGTCTTAGATTCAGATTCCATGTTCTTGTGTCTTCACTTCAATCACATGGATCCTTCATGGGGTCCTGAAACGTCATGTCATCCTTAAAAAGAGAGGGTATAAAGACATGTCTTCATTTAAGACGAAATTATGCCTTCATCATGGGAAAGCTGGGATATTTGACCTAAACTGAATATGAATAGAGAAGAGAAAGAAATCTAGGACAGCAGGCTCTGGTGAAGACAAGAAGCTGGAAACACCCTCATGGAGCATGGCAAGGGGAGAAGGTCAACATAAATGTGCCTGACCATATTTAATAACAAGGCATGGTAGAGTAAACATAAAAAGTTCAAAATTCTGGGAAAAGTTAGAAGTTAGAGGAGTGGTTTTTGCTTGGGGTGATAAGTGTGCCTGGAAGACAGCAGAAGGAAGGCTTGGGGATAGACAGAAAAGTGCACCATTTGTGAAATGTATTGGGCTCCATGTACAATTCTGGTATCTCAGATTTTTCTTTTATCATCCATTATGATTTTTTTTTTTCAGTCAGCTTTTTCTCTGCTGAGACTCAAAGACCCAACAAGAACAATTTTAGAGAAGGAAAAGTTTATTTGGCACTCACAGTTTCAGAGTCTTGGTCCATAGACAGCTAACGCCATTGCTCTGTGCCTGAGATAAGGCAGAACATCAGAATAGAAGGGTATGCTGGAGCAAAGCAGTTCAGGGCATGACAGGCAGCAGAGAGAAATAGCTCCACTCACCCGGAACAAAATACAAACCTCAAAGGCCTACCCCCAAAGACCCACCTCCTCCAGCCACACCTTACCTGCCTGCAGTTTATCCCTATCAGGGAATTAATGCACTGACTAGGTTAAGGCTTTCATAACCCAATAATTTCTCTACACCTTCTTGCCTTCTCTCACACATGAGCATTTAGGGGACACCTCCTATCAAAACCATATCAATGTTTATCTTACACTTTCATTTTTATTCTATTATATTTTTGTTTTCTACATTATCTGGTCCTTAATATGTTAGTTTCTCTCTTGATCAGTGCCTTTTTAACTATACATGACAATGTATAAAACAAACACACTCATGCTGCCAATTATCCTTTAGGGTCTGTGGGGGGTTAACTCCAAAACCCTCCAAGGATGCCAAAAAACTACAGATGCCTAAGTTTCTCTTAAAAAGTAGCCTAATGTTTGCACATAATCTCCTTGCATCCTCTGACACTCTTTAAATAATTACTAGATTACTTATAATATGTAATACAATATACATGTTATGTAAGTAGTTGTTACATGTAATATATAGGGAATAATGTAAAAAAGTACAGATGAGAATATGTTTTCAAACATTTTCAATCCACAATTGGTTGAATCCATAAAAGCAGAATCCTCAGTAGAGAGGGCCAATTGCATATATCCAGCCCAGTTTGACCCTACCTCAACTCCATGGCAATGGGACAAACATGGAAGGCAAATCAACTCTGAGAAATGGAGTCAAGTGTTTTTGCAATATAAAAAATCGGGATGGGAGTGGGGGAGGTGAAGGAGGGGATAGGAAGGGCAGCAGAATAGAATAGACATTATGATTGCTGTATGTATATAAGTGACTCTATGACCAGTGTGATTCTGCAATCTGTACAATCAGAAAAATGAGAAATTATACCCCAATTGATTAAAATGTATGAGTTGCCAAGATCACTGTAATGTCATGTGTAGCTAATTAAAAAATATAAATAAAAAAATTGGGGATAAATGACAATACTAATGATTTTTGAACGAAAGAAAAATATCAAATACAAAACATTGAAGGAAGAGTTTACCATTGAAAGTTTAGGTGGCATAAGCAAGGAATTTGATTATATGAATATCACTGTCTTCAATGCAGGGAAAATTGAAGGGTGAAGAAAGATGCACTTTGTGATTGCAGCCTACTGGGGTTGAAAAACCCTGTGCTCTGTTTCAGGAAGTGGGACCTTGAAAAGAAACAGATCTTCAGGTGGGAACTATTATCCTAACAAACACTGCCCTTCCAAAATTCTGAGACTTTGGTGACCTCATGCTCTAATTAAGTCATTGACAGCTACTGTCTTCCTTCATCTAGAAGTTTTCAATGCAAGTGACGTTAGACTTGGAGAATGGCACACAGGAGTGGAGACATTTTAATGTTTCTGAGTAATTCAGCAGAGGTCACTGTCTTTGATAATCTGCCTGTATGTGACCATTTCTATCTAATAAGACTTTATCATTTGATAGCTTTCTTGAAAAATGAGCACTCAGGAACAGGTCACCTTAATTTTACATGAGTTATACCTGTATCAGGAGAATGTGAAGGAAAATTAAACCATTGTAAAAGATGAATTCTAAATGTAATTTGCTCATATTACAAAATCTGAAGAAGGATAGAACACAAAGAAGTAACAAGCTTTCAAGAGACAGAAATTAAATATATTGTCAAACAATAAAATGAAAGCTTCAGCTTTCCAATTGTAGATATAAAAATAAGACTAGACCCGGGGTTGGCATGAATTGAGAGATGGTAGAAATCTTAAGCCAGTGTAGCTTTTTTTAGAATCAGGTTGCAGATATTCAGTACAACCATCCCTGGTCACATGTTTCAACAGGAAGTTTTGACACAATTTGTGAGTAGAAAATCAAAACATAAAAGAAGAGGAATTGGCATGAATGACCACTGGTTTAGTCAATCATCAGATTAAATTTTGAGGAACACATTAAGGAGTTAAATTCTAAATGCTCTGTACTGTTGGCAGCAAAATATAAGATATTTGAGTAACAGTTTCATTATTAATCAATTTATGATCCGTTCATTTCAAAGGAGTGTAAAAGACACGATAAAAAATTGCTACAAATAAACGACAGCTTTGTTGAACAGGAACATATTTTTTTTTAGATTTTACAACAATAGAATGGGCCAAATATCCTTGTAAATTACATTAATGAGATAGATTGCTACTTTTAATGGAGGCTCTGTGCTGTACGTTATGCCTTATGCAGATTTGCTAGTTAATAAGCCTGAACAGTGTTTCTGTTCCTGGAAAATGAATCTGAAACGATTGTCAGATTATCTGTTTGGCATGCCTGGCTGGTGTCTGGAATGGCACTTTGCTAATGTGCTATTACTCAGTGTCATTAACCCACACAAATGATTGAAAGGTGAATTTATATTTGTACCATGGGGCTCAGCACAGGGAACAGGCTGCAGTGAAATGATGCTTCAAAGGATAAAATGAACCATTCATTTTGGATTTCCATACTTTGGTCTTTATGTGCTCACTTTAAAGATGTATGATATTTAAATATATGGAAAGTAATGATATATCACTACTGCCTAAAAAAAAAGAAAACACAACTCTGAATTTCATTGATGGCTTAAAAGTTAGAGAATGAAAAAGTGAGCCATCATCTACCCGCTCCTGGTGTCCATACCTGGGGAAACTTGACCAAAAAAAAAAAAAAAATACATAGATTACATACTTTGAAACCTATTTCATATAAGAATATTTTGGAAACTTTAATTAGAAATGTAAAACTCTTGTTGGAAATGTGAAATGGAAGGCTTCTCAATTTTTCATGAGAAGAATTTAATTTGTACTTGTACAGATTAATTAAAATACTTTACAATGGAAAGCTTACTTTTTGTCTTTAATAATACATTGAAGATAGATTCTTATAGCAAAGCCATCAAGTGCAAGTTACAAAATATTTTTCACTTTGGTCTTTTTAATAAATTTAATTTGATACTCCTTCATCAGATTTTTGTTGGTACATTATAATTATACAGAATAGTAGGATTTGCTGTTGCATATTAGTAATGCACATAATTTGGTCAAATTTTAATGCATATCTGTGCTTTCAAAGATCAAGGATTTTGGAAATTTTGAAAAATTTTGTAAATAACTGGTTGTACACTATTCAAAAAAAGAGAACATGTGCTCTGAATGCAATTCCTTCTTTCTGCAGAGCTAGATCTATTTTCAGACTTAACAGAGACACTTTGGGCCTTAACTATCTTTAACTTACCTGGTTTTAGTCTAAATTTTTAAGGCTAGTTGCAATTTTAAAGGAAAAAATCAGACTTTTTTTCTAATTATTTATTTATTTTTTTCTTTTGGTACTGGGGATTGAACTCAGGGGCACTTTACCCTTGAGCCATATCTCCAAGCTATTATTGTTTTTTATTTTAAGACAGGGTCTCACTAAGTTGCTGAGGATTTTGCTAAATTGCTGAGGCTGGGTTTGAACTGGCAATCCTTTTGTCTCAGCACCCTCAAGTCCCTGGGATTACAGGCATGTGTCATCAAACCCAACTAGAATTTTTGCTTTTTGTTTTTTATCTGAACTCCACACAAAGTAAAACTTTTTGACAGTGCATAGTATTCATTTTTACATAGAGTGCTCCTAATATCTGTAACGAAAATAAATAAGCATTAAGATGAGGCAGGCATATATACCTGTGAATGAAAGGAGATTTGACATAAAAATCTAGAAAATAAAATGGTATTAGGGGAAAAAAATGTCCTCCAATAAGATGCATAGTAATAGACGAATCTGAAGGTCATTAATTATAGGCAGTGTGTCTTGAGTGAGGGTCTGCCTGTCAGCAGGGGACAAGTGTTCAAGTAGGCTGCAAGCTACCAGGAATAATTTCTTGTCTTTAAAATACTGTATTCAGTGGCCAATTTCCTCTGCTGTGACACTCTTTCTTATCAAAGTAGTTTCTACATTAAATCACTTGATGTTTCTAAGATTTTTGAGTGCTTCATCTTTCTATACCTTGTAGATTGTAAGGTGTTATAAATTACTCATTGGTATGTTTACATGAAGTACATCACCCATGAAGTCTTATCCACATAGATCATTATTATATTTATAAAATAATTTATTCATATTATTTTTATTCATTCAATTTCAAAGTAAAATCAACATTCCCAAGGAAAATCTTTTTTTTCTATTTTTAATTTCAGCCTCCTCACTACCAGCTTAACACCCTGGCCCTCCCACATAGAAATAAGGGGTTTTAAGTTACAGCAAATCTTCCTATATTTGAGTTTAAAAAGTTGCATAAAGGATATTTCCAAATTTCCTAATTTAGATACATTTTGCTTGGATATCCAAAGATTTCTATCACTGGATCTTTTTTTGATAGGATAAAAAAAATTAAAAAATATTTCCTGACATTCACCATACCTAGAACTTCTTTAGTATCATTAATCTGTCTTGTCGAAAGATCAAATATTTCATACTTTTCTTTTAAACAAGGCAGGCCCTTGCAATTTAAAAAGAATAATTAGCAGTTTCTGCTTCGCTAAGCAAATAGACCATAAGGGTAATTTGGATTTGCCAGATATGGGTGTTCTTTATCACCTTCTTAATATATTTGTCAAATCAAAATGTTGTTTATTTTCCTGCTCTAGTTATGTTTGTTGAGCATAAAATTTGATAAATATCTGACCCACCTCAAAAACTATCATGAAATGGCCTTACTTTGAGTACTCACTTTGTATAGTCTTATAATTTATTGCCATGATGTATTACTTTTTTTTTCCTGGCCCTTCTCTGCCCTCTGTTATCCACCACCTGCCCCTCATCTTCTACACTGAAGTCACCACAGTGGGCTATCCCTTCCAAGGTGGCATCTCATTCAAAAACACAGCACTCAATTCTTTCCCAGATGCTGCAACATACTCATGGTGTAGTCTGTCCTCTTGACCAGGTAATCCAAGTTAAACTGATGAATGGGTCCATGTTACTTTGCCCATTCATCCTCTAAAACATTGATCCTTCCTAAGAGACCTTCCTTGAAACAGTACTTTCATGTAGTGAATATACCAACCCATGGGACTCTTTTAACTTTCACATAATTTCATGGCTCTTCCAAACTCATCTTTAAAATCCTGTAACAATTTTGGTTATCTATGGGAAATGTTGCTATATAATGATTCTAAATTCTAGTGACAATCTTAAAAAAAAAAATGTGAGTACTGCAAAAGTTCTGCTTGCCCCCACTTTCTTCTATCTCTATTTATAAATATTATACATATTTCTTTTTCTTTGTCTACACACATACTGATTATCCTGTTACTTACCTACTCTCCAAAAAAAAAAAGTGATTGCATTCATTACCTATTGCTGCATAATGTTAATTACCCCCAAATGGAGCAAATTAAAACAAAAACATTGATTACCTTCATGTGGAACCTGAGTGTCAGGAATCTGGGAGTTGGGTTCTTCTGACTCAAGATCTCAATAAGGTAGCAGTCAAACTATCAGCAATGACCAGAGTCATCTGCAAGCTTGAGTAGAACTACACCAGCTGCCAGCTTGACTCACTCATATGGCTGTTGGCAGGAGGCCTCAGTTTCTCAGGAGGCTTGAGTGTTCCGCCTAAATGATAGCTGACCTTAACAGAGCATATGATGTATGGAGAACAAGGGGGTAAGTAAGGAGCCACTGTACCTTTTATGATCTACTCCCTAAACTTGCTCACCATCACTTCCTCTTTATTCTGTTCATTTGAAGTGAGTCACTGAACCAGACCCCACACAGTGGGAATGGACTGAGGCTCCACCTCTTGAAGTAAATAATATCAAAGAATTTGTGGGCATATTTTTAAAATGCTATCCTTATTAAGAAAAAAAAATCTAGTCAACACAATAACTCTATAATGAGATTTGTGAATTACTCTAAAAACAAAACAGTATGAGTTTGTTTTGAAGGCTATTTTTTAATGCATCCTTGTATCTATAACTCAACTCAAGCATAGAATCTGGAAGAAAGTAGTTGGTTCAGAATAACTATAAAATTAATTTATTATTGACTCCAAATGCTGGGATATGTTTTCTAAACATTTGAAAAAAAAATTTACTGGTAATTTTTAGTTATGCATAATAGTAGAATCCATTTTGAAATAATTATAAAAGCATGGAATATATCTTGTTCTAATTCAGCCCCCAAGTACTTCTCCTCTCTCTTCCCTCTCCCTCCCCCACTTAAAGTTTTATTGCCAGCATTTTATTCTTCTTGCTCTATTTCCAATAATTGGGAAATGGGAGGAAATGGGATTAAGTGTGTTTATTCCTTTGAATTTTAAGGATTAGTTTTAAAAGTTGTAAGAATCCCAATTTATCTCCTTATTACTCTCCAATGTATTATCTTTTATTATATGTTAATTATCTGCTCTATACATCTTGTTTATTTTCTGTTATTGTCATCACTAGATTTAAGCTTCATAAAGGTCATAATTTTTGTCTATCTTTTGCAAAGCAGCATCCCTGGATTATATCCCTGGATTATAACATTGTCTGACATAGCATAAACACTGTGTAGATGTTAAAAGAATATATTTTTAATAATTAAAAGAATATTTTTCACTAAGCTAAATAAGTCAGAACCTTAAATTGTCGTTTATAAGAATTTCACTTAGACAGTTATGTATAGTTAAATCTATTCAGTGATCGTCAAAATACCTATCCTCTTTGGGCTAAAGTTTTCAGTATTAAAGAATTTATTTGGCCAGGCACAGTGGCACAAGCCTGTAACCCCAGTGGTTTGGGAGTCTAAGTAAGGCAGGAGGATGGTGAATTCAAAGCCAGCCTCAGCAATTTTGTGAGGCCCTAAAAAAACTCAGCGAGACCCTGTCTCTAAATAATATATTAGAAAAAGGACTGGGGATGTGGATCAGTGGTTATGTACCCTTGGATTCAATACCCAGTACAAAAAAAGAAAGAGTTCATTTTTTAAAACCCTTTATTGAGGGCTGGGGTTGTAGCTCAGTGGTAGAGTGCTTGCCTAGCATGCATGAGGCTTAAAAAAAAAAAAAGGAGAAGTAGAAAAGAAAAAAACTACATAAACAAAATAAAGATTAAAAAAATGTGACATTCATTAAAGCTAAATTCTAAAAAAAAAACCTTTACTGAAACATACACTTACTGATATTGCCAAGAAATAGTCCCATCAGAATGACCTAGTGTTTAGTGTGTTGGCTGTTGGCACCTTGGAACATGTAGTGTGAGAGATGGGGCACTGAAGTTATACAAAGTATAGCAAAGGAAAGCCCTGAATATTGAAGATAGAAAACACATGCCAGGACCTGATCTAGGTTGCAAAGAAGAAGAAAATTATGGGAGAAATTGCTTATGTGTAAATTTGGTCCTGAAATTAGAAATAACATGTGCAAATCTAAACTCTTTTTCTAAAACCTGAATCCTTCATATCCATTTATATATCCACCATTAGGTTTTCTAATTTCTGGAATGTATATTGCTATAGATTCTAAAATAAACTATTGAATATTCTTTATTCATCCCACATGTTACCCAAAATGATGGTACAGATCCACCTTAAAGATCCACCAAGTCTGTTCAGAAAGCAAGGCTTTGAGAGAAAGATTATTTGGCTTTCTTCCTACAAGGGAGAAAAGAAAATAGATATGGAGGAGCTAAAACTTTTTTGGGAACCCCATGCAATGGTGTATAGTATAACACAATAATTCAAATGATTGTAGAATTTAAAGTAAGACTCTGAGAGTAGGTCTTTTAATCTCCTTTTCTAACATTAGATAATTTAGATAATTTCCCACCTCAGTGTGTTAATATGACAGTTTTTACAATTGAACCTCTTTGTTTCAACTTCAGAAATGCAAGTTACTAGCTTTTATATGGCTTGAGAGTCTATCCCCTGACAAGGATGGATAATGTAAAGTCTCTTCAAAAATAACTCATCCACTTCCCTTCCTGAGTGTTCCTAAGTCTTTGGGGCTGTTTGTTTTAATTTTTTTATTGTTTACTTAACATAGCCTGCAAGTGACCCGTACAATTTTCATTTGGAATTATATGCCTTAGTAAGGTTTTTATAACACCCTGAAGATGTCAGGTAGAAGTCACACGGTTTTTACCATCACTGGGGACAAACATTCAGCCCACATCATCCCTCTTTGTAAAGCTCCAAAAGAATTTCTTTTTTATTATTAAATACCCAATTGTGTGTGTGTGTGTGTGTGTGTGTATGATTAGCATTTGAGCTCTTCACGTTTGCTTAATTGGTTAAAAATTGAAGCACAGCACTTAACCCCATTCTGAAAACTAGTCCACGTTCGAAGTTTTGAATATGAAATTTAAAAAAATTTTTTTTTCCATTTTCAGAACTTGCCTGAGGGATAGCTGGGAAGATACCCTCAAAAGATTTGGGTTGAAACAAAAGCCTACTAGGATTTTTCTTTTTTTTTTTTTTTTTTTTTTTTCATTTTCATGGTACGAAAGATCGTGATTCCTAAAATAAATTTATACAAATAACTCTATAAATCATTCCAATTCCAAAATGATATGACTTTACCTATAATTAAGAAATGCATCTATGACATTTGGAAATATCATTAGTAAAATGTAACCCTCTAATTACACATTCTTGTCCATAATGCATAAGCATATGTGATTATGTTCATAAGTTAAAGAATTTAAAGCAGCACTATTTTAGATCCTCTTTCTTTTCTGGCTTCAGAAAGTCTTTCATACAACACACAGGATACTGTCAAATAACAATTCCTAAGGCTTCAAACTTCTCTAATCAGATTCTTCTTAATGATGCTGTGTTCGATACTTGTCCTCTTTAACTGTCTTTGACTAATTCTCATGTCTTAAAGAAAGATGGAATAGCTCTCAAATGCTAAGATTAAAATGCCAGATGCAGCACATGAATCAATTGTAAATGACAAAAACGAACAGTAACAATTTTATTTTTGCAGGAACCAATTCATTGTTATGCAGTCTGCCAATGATGCCCGTTGTTCCATCTCCTCCCTGCAAGCCAACTTAGTCTTCTCCAAATATTTTTCCTTTAAGAGTAAACCAATGCAGAGCTTTTTATGTAAACCTTATGGTATGGCTCAATATCAATAGTTTCCAAATAGATTTTTATTAGGTCAATAAAAAGAGATGTTTCCCTCTATACACATGTCCAACACTGTTCTGAGATGTGATAACCGTGGTACCCTGAGAATAATAAAATGTGCTGTTCTCAACATAAACACATACTTTGAGCTTATAGAAAAGCACTTATGCTGTTGTATTTCATCTTGAATTTCCTGAGAGAGCTGGTTTACAGAAAGGATTAGCAATCATTTTATGAGGATGCTTTGTTTCAGCTGAATTCTAATAATTTAATAATTGATAGTGGAGTTTAATAATGCGTTATGTTAACATATCTCTTCTCCTCTCCAGACCATCCCCACGTAGCAGGATCTGCTTCTTATTCATCTTTGTAGATGGAGGACCCACTACAGTGGTTTGTAAATAAGGAGTCCACTGTGGATCTGCTAAGTAAATGTTTAAATGGATGCGAATGTTCCCATAAGGCATATGCTGAGATTTACAAGCTCTTGTGATTTACAGTAATCTGAGAATCATGCTATCCCACTGTCTTCATAAACCATTTTCCTCCCTCCCTCCCTGTTGTGTCACAAGTCATGTAGATCGTGTGGATTATCCATAGATTTCACCAGGAGGACTTTTCCATTTCTCCCAGATCTGGCCTCTGCTCCAGGCTCCACTTCCCATTTCCCATGGGTTAGTGAATCCTTCTGCCCAAAGGATTGTCTCCAGATCCTCTGCTTGTGCCTCATTCTACAATTACCACTGTGGCATGACTAGGCTTCTTGCCATTTAAATTAGAGAGCCTGGTGTTTTTCTAAACGGAGACCTTTCCTGGCCAGACTCTTCCTGAGCACCCTCCCTCCCATGGCAGTAGCTGCCTTGTTCTCCCTTGTTATGAATGCTTCTACACATTTCGCTGCTCTGCAGGTCCTGGGGCCACTTGTCTCCGTGTGTATGTTGCGGCTGGGTACTGCAGCCTGCCTGCCACTCCAATCACTGGCCTTATTCATCAGCCCTTTCTTTAGCTCTCTATGTGGCTGGAAGCCTGGTTTTTCTCCAACATAAAAGCCTGGGGTTTAGCCAGTGGGGGAGAGCACAGCATGTTTGCTGGTGGCAGCTGGAGCACCAACTTCCCCACCAGAAACAGATCAAATGATCATCTGAGATATTTCCAGGTTTCCTTGTTTAAAAGGCACACAGATCAAAGACACTGTCACCCTCAAAGATTTGAAGACTAGCAGAGCAGCCACAAGGCCGTCACCCCTTCATGACCCCTAACTGCTCATGGTGTTTTTGGTGACTTTGCACTATGTGATTTGACTGTCTGCCTTAATCAAAGAACCTGGAAAATCAAATAGCACTTCAATATGCCTTCTTGAATATCAACAAGAAGAGGGCCACTCATTAATTATTTGAATATCTTGGGAGAAATTCCTCTGCATCAGTTGTTTTAAAATTTGCCACATAAACTCAGGATACATGTTAATGATGGTTGTTTTTTTTTTTTTTTTTGGAAAAGCCTAAGGCATTACAGGGGTTAACTCTCACTTATTCTACTCAGAAAGCTTTTTCTGACTCTCTTTTAGACTGAATTACCTCCTGTGTGTTGCCTTATTACAAGAACTTACCCTTGAACTAGGAATTACTCCTGAGGATTTCATTTTTATAGTAGGGTTAACTTGACTATATTCTCTACTAGAATGCTTTTAGGCTGATAAGGGCCTTTATGGGCATGGAATAGGTCTTCTTTATGATTTTATCCCTAAAGCCTAATATAGAACCTGGAACATGTTTATCACTCAATAAATATTTTTTGAATTTATAAATAAATCCATATTGTACATCGCTCCATTACACTGTGACCGACTTGAATGTTCTGATTTTTGTCACCTACATTTACAACTATGCATTTGCTACGTATCCACTTAGGTATGATCTGCATATGTCAAACTGAAGGTTATATGGAGCTGGGGACAGAAAGTGAGTTTCGAGGAAATATTTTGCCCATGCAATAACAGTTAAAAGGCAACAATGGCTACTTTCAAATGTGGTTATATTTTATGGTATTTCAGCATATAATTTTCTTTCTACTCACTCACCTAAAAACCCCAAGGCTCTATCAAGTTGATTGAGGAAAGAACTGTGGGAATGAGTAAACAGATAAAAGGTCAATAAATAGTTTCAACAGCCAATCACATAACCACAAGATAAAAATAAGAAAATCAAAAGAAGCAAACAAATGTTTCCTCTTATTTGCCAAAATTTCCGCATTTAAAAAGATATCTTGGGGGTAGCTGAGAAAGCAATCTGACTTTACCAATAAAGAGTATTGCAAGGTTCTGAAATATCATCACCAGGCATCAATTCTGATTGACATCCTCCTTCACAACAGGTACAGGGTTAGGCAAGGGATTGGAAAGCACAGGATTTGAGCTGTGCACCAGCATGCTGACAGTGGACTTGCCAAATTAAAGATTAAGAGTTGTTGCCCTTGGTGTTGTTTCTTAGAAAAAGACTTAAGGTAATATAAGAGAAAGCAATTTAACCAGCCATAAAACAGAGAAAATGTATAGTTTTTAATCATCATAGTTTATACTATTTATCAGCTTGATATAATGTTTTTGGAGTAAAATTAAAATGGTACTTAGATTAACCTGAGTGCTTGATTCTCTTATTTAGATTATGAATATTTTGGATGGGCCAGTATTAATTTATAATTTTTCCCAGGGCAATATTTGTCTACTTATATTTGATTAGAATATGTTTATAATATAGTATTTCAGTTACAGAGAGTGACAATTTCTTTCTCTAGTTTCTGTCTTCTGAAATCTATTCAATTCATTTCTGTTCTCTGCTTCATTCTGGAAAAGGCTGTATCACATCTTGATCTTATAAAGAAGAATCAATCTATCAGTAAGTGAATTATAAATCCCTTGAAGGAAAAATATATTTTGCACTAAAAAGTTTTCCCTTGAAATCCTTCTGAAAGAATAAACAGAAGATCTGTTTATATCATCACAGTACTTAGCTAAACAGAACTGTTGTCATTGTGAATGCTGTAACATAAAATTAGGATTTATGAATTTTTTCTATAACAATAAAAGGTAGATTTGTAGAATATGTAATATGCCAAAATATCAGAAAATATCTGACATATCTTAAGCCATCCACTGTGCATATGTAGAAATTATTACACTATTTGTAATTTTGCAGATAATAGTCATCTTTTGTCTGTATGTGTGGCAAGTAGCATCTTAGTATGGCTCAATGACTACTCCCTAATGTGCACACTTGACAAAATCTCTCCCATGAAGTGGTGGACCTATGAATGTGACGGGACATCTCCCAAGTATTTGTTGTATTGTTTGGCAAAGGAGACTTTGTAGATGTAATCAAGGTCTGTAAGCAGTTAACATCATGCTAAACAAAAGGGAGATAACACTTTGCTGTTTAAATTATTCCACAAGATAAAATTATTATGATAATTTATTAAATTTAATGTTTTACGAATATTTATTTATAAATGGATGGACTTCTTGAAAAAGCAAGTTTTATGAGGAAACATGAGAAATACCAAAAAGTTTTGAATTTTGATCCATCCATGTGGGCAGTTCATGTATAGACAGGCTTGTAAAGCAAAACTACCCAGAGATTGGTTTTAATGGAAGACCCTCTGAGAACTTCTTACTCTTATTCATTTTCTAAATATACTTTTCTTATGGTTGACCCAGAGAAAAATTAATTTTTGGAAGAAATAAATGGAATCTGAATTAAGGGCCTGTCTGAGTATTATTTGATTTATTGACTCATGAGAAAAACCTCTGTTATCATTTAAAATAATGAATAAGGTGTTAAATATTGTAAGAATTATAACTCAAGCAATTCCTAAAAAAGTGATAAATGTGTTGCATAGTTAGAAAATTTGAAAAAAATACTTGTCTCAAACACTATAATGATGGAAACACAATGACTGCTATTTGATAATTAGGGTCTTTTTTGTAGTTGTAGATGGACAGCATGCCTTTATTATATTTGTTTATATATATTTTATACACTGCTAAGTATTGAACCCAGTGCCTCACACGTGCTAGGCAAACGCTCTGGGAATATAGTTATGCACCATCGTGCTCAGCTTATTTATTTATGTATAGATATGTGTATATGTATATATCTATACATATTTATATTATTATATAAATATAATATACTTATATATGAGCCACAATCTCAGCCCTGATAATTAGAGTCTTTTAAGGGAAGTTTTTTAGGCCCTTCTGGAATCACATGTTCAGTCACTATTGCAATGTGAAAGGAGTTTAAGCCACATTCAAGTCTCACTTCTAAAAAGGCTAGAACACACACTACCTGCTCTGCTTCTAACTATATAACCCTTGATAAAACTGTGGGCAGTCATTCACAAGGTTGTTACACAAGGTTGTTAGAATATTTATAACTTATAAGGAAGTTTATCAAATCCGTTTTATTGAACTGGCTTGTAATTACAATCTATTTGTATACATTTATTGCCTTTTTTTCCATTTACAATGTGACTTATTGGTCTGATACATTCTCAGTCAATTACATGTGCATAATCATTATTGAACCAAAATAGACAATGTCAGGTCTGGAGCCTGTACAGTCTGATGCCTTAATGGGCATTTGGAGCCTTTCAGTACACTGATTACCAGAATAATATGATGTCAATATTCTGAAGGATTTTGTACAATGTTATATATACATGTATATATACGTGTGAGAGTGTGTGTGTGTGTGTGTGTGTGTGTGTGTCTGTGTGTCTGTGTGTGTATTCTTACATTCTGGTACTAGGGATTGAATCCAGGGACACTGTACCACTGAGCTACATTCCCAGAACTTTTTATTTTTTTTATTTTGAGATAGGTTCTCACTGTGTTTTCCAGGCTAGTCTCAAACTTGGCGATCCTCCTGTCCCAATTTCCCAAGTAGCTGGGAATATAGTTATGCACCATCATGCTCAGCTTATTTATTTATGTATAGATATGTTTATATGTATATATCTATACATATTTATATTATTATATAAATATAATATACTTATATATTATGTATAGATATTTAATAGCTTTTATATTAAATACATACCTGTATATTATATATTTATACATATTTATACATATATTTATACACATAATTATGTATTTTATTTATATTTACTCTCTAGGTACAAACCAGTCAGATTTTTGAGCTGAAAGAAACAATGAAATGTGAAGGGACTTGAATTTCAGTATTATTTTACTATTATCAATGTAGGAAAGGTATAAAGATCTAAAGAAAAATGTAGAAGTTGATTCAACTTTGAAACTTTGGAGTACTTTTGCCACTAACTAAAGAAAATTTAAAATAGTATTCAAGATTGTTTTAAATTTTGTTCTTTTTAAAAATAGTTTTAGTGAGCAAATAACCCAGAAAATGCATAGAACAGTAGTGCGTAGCTGCAAATGAAAAGGTGGTAGCAATGTCCACCTAACATGTCTGAAATTGCAAGAGAAACTAGATCTTTTCAGAGCAGCCAAAAGAAATTATAACTCATTTATCATTTACATAAATTATAAAATATTGTGATAAAAATTAAACTGATGGATAGAAATTCCTGCCATAACATCTGAATTTGGGGATCACTGAATACTTCAGTATTTTATTAAATGTTGTTAATAACATTACTCATTCATTGAATTATTATGGGGATTAAAGGAATTAGCATACAAAGCTACAAAATTTACTCAATACAATTTAATCATTATTGTTCATTTATCCCTTTAAACCCGATTTCAATTAGTACCTATTATCTGACAGAGATAATATATATTTTAATAATCAACCCACTCTGGGAAAATGAATTTTAATCCTGAAAGACCTGAGAAGAGATCTAACTGAAGTTCTTCCTTTCTTCAGTTAGCTCTACTTAGGGGCTACAAATTTTGTGGTTCAAAGGAAAGAAGTAAGAAAAAGAATTTGTAGCTTTAGGGAAAAAAATGAAGAAGTATAAAAGACAAACTACAAATTTGTCAGCTTCTATGAAAAGAGAAATGTATCTATAGGGAAGAATAGAAGTTTTTTTCCAATCATTTTTACATGATGGAAAAACTTTATTCAGCACAAAATCCTGTTGGTAGAAAGATGTGATGTAGACATCCCTGAACCACATTTTTATCTCAGTGACTCCTATTTTCCAGCCAAAACAGGAATATAAATGTAATACTGGAAGATACAGTCCTGCTCTTTCCAACAGGAGGTACCACTCTGGTTCATTGGAAGTTTCTAAAGCCCTAAGAAAATTCTGGCCCTTGGTTATTAGCGGGTTCCTCAAAGGCTCATTTCCTTGAAAGCTGCATTGAAGCAATGTAATAAGAAAACTATAAGTGAGGGGTAAAATGTACATACACACATAAACCATTTATGTCCAAACAGAAATGGGAACAAAGGAAATGTTGATAAAAACACAGCTATCTCTATAATATGTATTCCTAGGCATCAGATGCTATATCAAATATTATATGCTATTTAGTTTTTTTCTTCCCATTCCTTATGAAGCAACCAAATCTATCTTAGATTGGAAATTTTGGACTTGCTTTTAAGAATAAATTGATTCTCCTAGTCTTTAGCACTAGAAAGAAAACTGTTCACATTTCACAGAGTTCCATAGGAGAAGAACCCAGGCATAGGTTAGCAAAGCATTCTGCTCAATACTCTGTCTGAAATCAAGGTGTGGGCTAGGGCTGCCATCTCTTCTGAGTGCAGGTCCTCCTCCAAGCCCTCCATTGCTGACAGAATAAAGTCCGTTTTGTTTGTAAGACTGAGGTCTCTGTTTCTTTGTTGTATGTTTTTTCTTAAAAAGTGAATCAATCTGTCCCTCTACATCTACCTCTGTTATCTCTGGTTCCAGTTGTAGCTATTTTTCTCCAGCCTATGACTGAGGTTTCAGAATTAAATAGTTAAAAACTTAAGTTGGACCCTGGTACTACAGCTGCTAAAATATTAACAGCATGAAATGCAGGCAAATAGGAAATGTGGAGGTAGACCAGAAGACTTTCAGCTGTTTCTCTCTCTCTCTCTCTCTAGTTCCTTAGAGGAGAATTTCTTGTGCCTTTCTCAAACAAACGAAAAGTGACAAGGATGGCAAGAGTATTTGATACTGTCACCACAATTCTTTGAAAGCGAAATTTGGCAGATGGATAGAGAAGACAGGGAAAGTGTTCTTGTTCATATTTGCTTTTTAAGAAACATTTTTTATTAAAACCCTGGACAAATCTGTATTCTATATGAAAAATGATTCCCTTTTCCACATTTTAAAGAATATTTATTTACAATCAGTATACATAAAATGTCTCAAAAAAGGAAAATAATAAAATAGATGTATAACTGATGTTTCTTAACTCAAGTTAAAATCAACTATAAAAAGCAGTATTGAAAAGTGTGATATGAAATATTTCTTAAATATGTGTATAAGTATTAGATAAAGGCTGGTGAAAATTTCTAATTTGCTTTTAATTTGCTCATTTAAAATTATGTCAATTGATTTCTAATTCATTTAAGAATAGCTAATAAAGAATTGAAAATGCATAGAATTTTCTGGGAACATTGAACATACAGATTAACAAAATATTTGTTGTTCATGTTATTCATGATATTAAAAGTCATTTCTTCTATCTGAAGAAGTTATAGTCTTAGAAAATACTCTTATTAGCTTTTAATTTTCTAAACAAATAATTCTTTATTTATATTTGCATAGGAAACAATCTTTTAGTTGTATTTATTTATTTTTTTTTAATTTTTTATTGTGGGTTGTTCAAAACATTACAAATTTCTTGACATATCATATTCCACACTTTGATTCAAGTGGGTTATGAACTCCCACCTTCACCCCATACACAGATTGCAGAATCACATCAGTTACACATCCATTGATTTACAAATTGCCATACTAGTGTCTGTTGTGCTCCGCTGCCTTTCCCATCCTCCACCCTCCCCCCTCCCCACCTCTCCCCTCCCCTCCCCTCCTCTCTCTCTACCTCCTCCACTGTATAACCCTGAGGGTCTCCTTCCATTACCATGCAATTTCCCTTCTCTCTCCCTTTCCCTCCCACCTCTCATCCCTGTTAAATGTTAATCTTCTTCTCCTGCTCTTCGTCCCTACTCTGTTCTTAGTTACTCTCCTTATATCAAAGAAGACATTTGGCATTTGTTTTTTAGGGATTGGCTAGCTTCACTTAGCATAATCTGCTCTAATGCCATCCATTTCCCTGTAAATTCTATGATTTTGTCATTTTTTAATGCAGAGTAATACTCCATTGTGTATAAATGCCATATTTTTTTATCCATTCGTCTATTGAAGGGCATCTAGGTTGGTTCCACAGTCTTGCTATTGTGAACTGTGCTGCTATGAACATCGATGTAGCAGTATCCCTGTAGCATGCTCTTTTTAGGTCTTTAGGGAATAGACCAAGAAGGGGAATAGCTGGGTCAAATGGTGGCTCCATTCCCAGCTTTCCAAGAAATCTCCATACTGCTTTCCAAATTGGCTGCACCAATCTGCAGTCCCACCAGCAATGTACAAGTGTACCCTTTTCCCCACATCCTCGCCAGCACTTGTTGTTGTTTGACTTCTTAATGGCTGCCAATCTTACTGGAGTGAGATGGTATCTTAGGGTGGTTTTGATTTGCATTTCTCTGACAGCTAGAGATGTTGAGCATTTTTTCATGTACTTGTTGATTGACTGTATGTCCTCCTCTGAGAAGTGTCTGTTCAGGTCCTTGGCCCATTTGTTGATTGGGTTGTTTGTTCTCTTATTGTCTAATTTTTTGACTTCTTTGTATACTCTGGATATTAGGGCTCTATCTGAAGTATGAGGAGTAAAGATTTGTTCCCAGGGTGTAGGCTCCCTATTTACCTCTCTTATTGTTTCTTTTGCTGAGAAAAAACATTTTAGTTTGAGTAAGTCCCATTTGTTGATTCTAGTTATTAACTTTTGTGCTATGGGTGTCCTATTGAGGAATTTGGAGCCCGACCCCACCGACTGTAGATCGTAGCCAACTTTTTCTTCTATCAGACGGCGCGTCTCTGATTTGATATCAAGCTCCTTGATCCATTTTGAATTCACTTTTGTGCATGGCGAGAGAAAGGGATTCAGTTTCATTTTGTTGCATATGGATTTCCAGTTTTCCCAGCACCATTTGTTGAAGATGCTATCCTTCCTCCATTGCATGCTTTTAGCCCCTTTATCAAATATAAGAAAGTTGTAGTTTTGTGGATTGGTTTCTGTGTCCTCTATTCTGTACCATTGGTCCACCCGCCTGTTTTGGTACCAGTACCATGCTGTTTTTGTTACTATTGCTCTGTAGTATAGTTTGAAGTCTGGTATCGCTATACTGCCTGATTCACACTTCCTGCTTAGCATTGTTTTTGCTATTCTGGGTCTTTTATTTTTCCATATGAATTTCATGATTGCTTTCTCTATTTCTACAAGAAATGCCGTTGGGATTTTGATTGGCATTGCATTAAACCTATAGAGAACTTTTGGTAATATCGCCATTTTGATGATGTTAGTTCTGCCTATCCATGAACAGGGTATATTTTTCCATCGTCTAAGATCTTCTTCTATTTCTCTCTTTAGGGTTCTGTAGTTTTCATTGTATAAGTCTTTCACCTCTTTTGTTAGGTTGATTCCCAAGTATTTTATTTTTTTTGAAGATATTTTGAATGGAGTGGTTGTCCTCATTTCCGTTTCAGAGGATTTGTCGCTGATATACAGGAATGCCTTTGATTTATGCGTGTTGATTTTATATCCTGCCACTTTGCTGAATTCATTTATTAGCTCTAATAGTTTCTTTGTAGAGCCTTTTGGGTCTGCTAGGTATAGAATCATATCATCTGCAAATAGTGATAATTTAAGTTCTACTTTTCCTATTTTTATGCCTTTAATTTCTTTCGTCTGTCTAATTGCTCTGGCCAATGTTTCGAGAACTATGTTGAACAGAAGTGGAGAGAGAGGGCATCCCTGTCTTGTTCCAGATTTTAGAGGGAATGCCTTCAGTTTTTCTCCATTCAGAATGATGCTAGACTGAGGCTTAGCATAGATTGCTTTTACAATATTGAGGTATGTTCCTGTTATCCCTAGTTTTTCTAGAGTTTTGAACATAAAGGGATGCTGTACTTTGTCGAATGCTTTTTCCGCATCTATCGAGATGATCATATGGTTCTTATTTTTAAGTCTATTGATGTGGTGAATAACATTTATTGATTTCCGTATATTGAACCAGCCTTGCATCCCAGGGATGAATCCTACTTGATCATGGTGTACAATTTTTTTGATATGTTTTTGTATCCGATTCGCCAGAATTTTATTGAGGATTTTTGCATCTAGGTTCATTAGAGATATTGGTCTGTAGTTTTCTTTCTTTGAAGTGTCTTTGTCTGGTTTAGGTATCAGGGTGATGTTGGCCTCATAGAATGAATTTGGAAGTTCTCCCTCTTTTTCTATTTCCTGAAGTAGCTTGAAAAGTATTGGTATTAGTTCTTCTTTAAAGGTTTTGTAAAATTCTGCTGTATACCCATCCGGTCCTGGGCTTTTCTTAGTTGGTATTCTTTTTATGGTTTCTTCTATTTCCTCAATTGATATTGGTCTGTTTAGGTTGTCTATATCCTCCTGACTCAATCTGGGCAGATCATATGACTTAAGAAATTTATCTATGCCTTCACTATCTTCTAATTTATTGGAGTATAAGGATTCAAAATAGTTTTTGATTATCTTCTGTATTTCTGAAGTGTCTGTTGTGATATTGGCTTTTTCATCCCGTATGCTAGTAATTTGAGTTCTCTTCTTCTTTTCGCTAGCATGGCTAAGGGTCTGTCAATTTTGTTTATTTTTTCAAAGAACCAACTTTTAGTTTTGTCAATTTTTTCAATTGTTTCTTTTGTTTCGATTTCATTAATTTCAGCTCTGATTTTAATTATTTCTTGCCTTCTACTTCTTTTGCTATTGTTTTGCTCTTCTTTTTCAAGGATTTTGAGATGAAGTATGAGATCATTTATTTGTTGGTTTTTTCTTTTTTTAAGGAATGAACTCCAAGCAATGAATTTTCCTCTTAGAACTGCTTTCAATGTGTCCCATAGATTCCGATATGTTGTGTCTGTGTTTTCATTTATCTCTAAGAATTTTTTAATTTCCTCCTTGATGTCTTCTATAACCCATTGATCATTCAGTAACCTATTGTTCATTCTCCAAGTGATGTATGCTTTTTCCTTCCTTCTTTTATCGTTGATTTTCAGTTTCATTCCATTATGATCAGATAAGATGCATGGTATTATCTCTACTCCTTTATATTGTCTAAGAGTTGCCCTGTGACATAATATATGATCTATTTTTGAGAAGGATCCATGTGCTGCTGAGAAAAAAGTGTAACAGCTTGATGTTGGGTGGTATACTCTATATATGTCAATTAGGTCTAGGTTATTAATTGTGTTATTGAGTTCTATAGTTTCCTTATTCAACTTTTGTTTGGAAGATCTGTCCAGTGGCGAGAGAGGTGTGTTGAAGTCTCCCATGATTATGGTATGGTGGTCTATTAGACTCTTGAACTTGAGAAGAGTTTGTTTGACGAACATAGCTGCACCATTGTTTGGGGCATAAATATTTATGATTGTTATGTCTTGTTGGTGTATGGTTCTCTTAAGCAGTATGTAGTGTCCCTCTTTATCTCTTTTGATTAACTTTGGCTTGAAATCTATTTTATTTGATATGAGTATGGACACTCCTGCTTGTTTCAGAAGTCCATATGAGTGATATGATTTTTCCCAACCTTTCGCCTTCAGCATATGTATGTCTTTTCCTATCAAATGTGTCTCCTGTAGGCAGCATATTGTTGGGTCTTGTTTTGTGATCCATTCTACTAGCCTGTGTCTCTTAATTGGTGAGTTTAAGCCATTAACATTTAGGGTTATTATTGAGATATAGGTTGTTCTTCTAGCCATATTTGTTTATTTCTGTTACTAAACATGGTTTGTTTTCCTCTTTGATTATTCCCCCGCCCTTTACTGTCCTACCTCCCACTGTTGGTTTTCATTGTTATTTTCCATTTCCTCTTCCTGTAATGCTTTGGCGAGGATGTTTTGAAGAGATGGTTTTCTAGCTGCGAATTCTTTAAACTTTTGTTTATCGTGGAAGGTTTTAATTTCATCCTCCATCCTGAAGCTTAATTTCGCTGGATACACAATTCTTGGTTGGAACCCATTTTCTTTCAGTGTTTGAAATATGTTATTCCAGGATCTTCTAGCTTTCAGAGTCTGTGTTGAAAGATCAGCTGTTATCCTGATTGGCTTACCCCTAAATGTAATCTGCTTCCTTTCTCTTGTAGCTTTTAAAATTCTCTCCTTATTCTGTATGTTGGGCATCTTCATTATAATGTGTCTAGGTGTGGATCTCTTATGATTTTGCACATTCGGCGTCCTGTAGGCTTCTAGGATTTGGGATTCTGTCTCATTCTTCAAGTCTGGGAAGTTTTCTTGTATTATTTCATTAAATAGACTTCTCATTCCTTTGGTTTGGAGCTCTGTACCTTCCTGTATCCCAATGACTCTTAAGTTTGGTCTCTTAATGTTATCCCATATTTCTTGGATGTTCTGCTCATGGTTTCTTAACAGTCTTGCTGAGCTGTCTATGTTCTTTTCCAGTTGAAATACTTTGTCTTCATTGTCTGATGTTCTATCTTCTAAGTGTTCTACTCTGCTGGTAGTATTCTCCATTGAGTTTTTAAGTTGGTTTATTGCTTCCTGCATTTCTAGGATTTCTGTTTGTTTGTTTTTTATAACCTTTATCTCCCTGTATAGTTGATCCTTTGCTTCCTGGATTTGTTTGCGTAATTCGTTGTCGAAGTGATCTTTCATTGTCTGATTTTGCTGTTTAATGTCTTCCTTGATACTCCAGATCATCTGAAGTATGTATATCCTGAATTCTTTATCTGACATTCCATCTGCTGCAGCTGTTACGTCTTCTAAAGTTGCGTTGACCTGCATTGCTTGTGGTCCTTTCTTTCCTTGTCTTTTCATACTGCTTGCGTATCTTTCCTGCAGGTGCGGGCGGCGGCTCTGCTCTCTCCTTATTCCAATTGGGGTGTCGTGGCTACCACGCCGGCAGGTCACTGGGCCTGTTCTGGGAGCTGGCGGCGGCTCTGTTCTGCCCCTACATCAATTGGGGTGACGAGTGTACCACGCCGGCAGGCCACCGGGCCTGATCCGCCGGTCAGTTGCAGGTTTGCCTACCCTGCAGGCGCGGGAGGCAGCTCTACTCTGCCCCTACTCCAAATGGGGTGACGTGTCTGTCGTACCGGCAGGCCACTGGGCCTGTCCCGCTGGTCGGTCACAGATCTGCCCACCTTTCGGGCACGGGTGGAGGCTTTGCTCTGCCCCTACTCCAATTGGGGTGTCGTGACTACCCCGCCTGCAGGACGCTGGGCCTGTTCCTGGCACGGGCGGCGACTCTGCTCTGCCACTACTCCAATTAGGGTGGTGTTTGTACCACGCCGGCAGGCTCCTGGGCCTGATCCGCCGGTCTGTTGTAGGTCTGCCTACCTTGGAGGCGCGGGCGGTGGATCTGCCCTGCCCCTCCTACCACGCCTGAGGACCCCTGGGCCTGATCTGCAGGTTGATCACTGGTCTGCTCACCCTGCGGGCACAGGTGGCGGTTCCTCTCCGCCCCCACTCCAATTGGGGTCACGTGACCACCACACCAGCAGGGCCTAATCCGGGCGTGGGAAAAGGATCTCCTCTGCCCCTACTCCAGTTGGGGTGATGTGTGTACCACACTGGCAGGCCACTGGGCCTGACCCGCCAGGCTGTCACAGGTCTGTTTACCTTGCAAGCGCAAACGGCGGCTCTGCCCTGCCCCTCCTACCACGCCCATGTACCACTGGGTCGCGGGTCTGCCCACCTTGCGGGTGCGGGTGGCGGCTCCTTTTAGTTGTATTTAAATTTCATGAATTTATTCTATTTATTTCATGTGACACAATTTTAATTATATATTCCTTCAACTCCATGAGCTCTCCATCTCCTGCCCCCATATCCTACAACTTGTATGTCCTCCTCATATGTGGAAGATTTACATATGAAATTAACTTACCCTTTTGTTTGATTTTACTTGAACATTTTACTTTACTTTTCTCAGTTTTTAATCTCTATTAGATAGTTGGTGGTCTGTTCCTTTATAAAGGTATTCATCCCCTTATTATGCTCATTGCCATTGTTTGCACAGCAGTTAAAATTAAGGAAATAGAGTACTTCTACATGCAGCCACTAAGTAGCCACTGGGTTGTGTGTTTCTCACCCAAGCAAGCCCCAGCTCTTACCCATAGGCCTCTCTGGGTAGCAGTCATTACTTTGGCTAATCAGCTCCCACCTGGATGGCTCTTTGACTTATGGTTTTAGTCACTGGTGGATGCAATTCTATTTCATGGGTACACTGATATGCCCTCCCAAAACCTCAATTTAAAATAAAAATCATAGTTGTTATATGGAATGTAATACCCCAATGGACATGGTGGACATAACCTAAAAGTTGAATCATATAGAATGTCAAGTTTACAGTAAGATCTAGTATCTCTAGGACAAGAATATTAAGGTCTGTATGAGTGAATATTTTCTCTTGGTTCTCTTGGTGGGTGGATGCAAATGGACACATAGGTAGTAAATGTTGCTTGCTAAGAAGATTTAGCTAAATCATGTTTTGTGACTTTGGGCCATTACAAATGAGCACCAAATGCAGAAGAGAAGGTTTGGCTAACGGGGAGGGAACAATACAATCTCTTACACTTATTTCTGGCTTAAACATGACTTTTCCAAGGGAGAGAATTATTGCAGTTTATTGCCCAAAGTTCACACTGTCCTGAAAAATATTTAAAAGGTACTTTGAATATTGATTTCTGTGATTCCCTTTTTAATATGATTCCACATGATCAGTAGTTTTCTCTGGGGATTGGGACACTATTTTATGATATATCTACATCTTCATACCCCTCTCTTGCTCTATTATGTTTTTTTATAATTTAACATTTAGAGAACAATATAATTTCTTGATTTTTTTAAAGTTTCTGAAGGATATCTTATTCGGGGATGCAAGTATTAATAAGTATATATTTTATTTATTTAAAGTCAATAAATTTTCATTGAAGGAATTCCATATGTGATTCCTTCCACTGCCATCAAGTTTACTTCTGTTTCTCTGAAGCCTGAGTAATGATTTATCCTCAGGAGAGCTTTGCACATTTTTTTCTTTGAGCTTCTTTTCTCTCCACTTAAATTATGGACATACTTATGACAATTCAAATTTCCCACCTAGAATATTTGGGACATGTTACCAAAATGAGTATTTTAAGGCCATCTTGGATGTGTCATGTCAATATGAAAACTGTAGTACTAAATCAATATGTCTAAGATCTCCATTATATCTTCTGCTTTTTAATTTTAAAATCTTCAATCCTGGAACCAACTTTATGGTTATAAGTACCTCATTACTTTACACTGTCTTTGCATTATGATATTCCTTTTTTTTTTTTTTTTTTTTGGTTTGTTTTGGTTTTTTGTTTTGTTTTATTTGTGTGATACAGGGGATTGAACCCAGGGCCTCACACACATTAGGCAAGCACTCCACAACTGAGCTACATCCCTGTCCCAAAACATTTCTTCTTATCAAAACTCATTCTAAACAATGAGATGTGGGTTGTGGAAGAGGATTTAGTTTTTGCACATTTCTCTAAATCTTTATCCACAAGTTAAACAAAAAAATATACACAAGTAATCTAAGTGTATATTTCTTAATGTCCTTCCTATGAACTTAATTGGAAAATTAGAAACATTCAGATATTTGGTACTGAATTAGTCCAATCACGAGAAAATTAGTTTTATAGATATAGACATTTTAAAAATATATGCATATGTATGCTATTAACCAGACTTGCAGCCAGAAAATGACTAATTATAATGCTTCATTCTACTTTCTAGAACACCTAGTGAAGAACATTCAGCTTGCCAACTTGAAGAGTGAATCAACTCTACCTACAGCTAATTATACAGTACTTCTAATTCACCTCTTCTTCAGTGTATCATTTCCCCTCCCCCACAAATCCCACTTGCTTGTTTTCTTGCAAAGCTGCCAAGAAACTGTGAACAAATTTAATGTCTGAATAACTGATTGCTTGCTCAATGACCTTGAAAAATTACTTGCATCATTAAAAATTCATAGAAAATAAAGTTTTTGAGAATCCTGGCATATTCTGTCATATGGAACCTCCTATTATGCTACTGTACAATCTTGTGAACTTTAAAGATTCTCTCAAAGATGTTAACCTTGCTCTGGAAAACCAAAGGTGGTAACCTTGCTTTGGTTATCCAATTACATCAGACGTTTCTGATTTTTTTTTAAATAATATCACAGTTTTCTGCATGTAGAGTTAGCAAGAAACAGAAGAGACTAGTTGATTTTCCTAATTTCTGTGATTCTTCAGAATTCCTATTTCAAATGGCCACAAAATATCTAAAGTACTTCAATTATATTTTCAGTTAAGCTTCATGTAATATATAAACAGCAGTTTTAAAGTATGCAGTTCAGGACTATTCTGTATATTGACAGTGTTCTGCAACTACCACTTCTATTTACTTTCAAATATTTATCATCACCCAGGAAAACATCTCCCCAGCTTTTAAATAATCACTCCCCATTTCTGCCTCCTCCATTCCTCCGAGGGTCTCTGTGGACTTGCCTTTTGTCATATTTCAAATGTTTTCATTTGAAACATATGTATAAATTACAAATTCTGTGTATGCATATTAAATGCATAATCAATGCATATTGATTTAATTCCCCATTTTTCTTGGTTAAGAGACGTGGAAGAAAAGGATGTGAAATCCTAAGTTCTGGAAACTCTGACAGGATGGTGAAGTATCATCCAAAGCAGCCTTCTGATACCTCCCAGAGCAAGGATCATGTTGTATGATAATGATGTGCTCCTTGTCTTTCTTTAAGACCCTAATCACTGGTGGATGTGTTTCCCCTTTCACCCTTGTGCTTAGCACAGTGCCTTTATATATCTGGGTGCTTTGTGTTTGATGAAGGGAATGGAAAGGGGAGGAAAAAGAGAAGAAGAGCTCACTGATAATATTTGATCCTAAATTAATAGAGAAATGATTTTACTTTTTTCTTTCTTCATTCAATTTTCTTTCTTTATCCTTTCTAGCTTTTCCTGAAATTACTTTGAGAAATGGAAAATTGTTCCCAAGATATACTTTTGGAATTAAAATTGATCTTACTTAGTTTTATTGAACTTCATTAGCATATTAAGCAAGGAGGACATCTCATTGGTATTATTGTCTAACATGTAAAAGAACTACATTTAATGACAAGGGTGACACAATCTGATTTTGTTCTGCCTCTTTTCAGTCCCTAGGTATTCCTTCCTCTTATACAACCCTGTTTTTTGACCCACTCTCAGCCCCAGCCCCAGAGCAGTCTGGTGGTTTGGTCATTGAACATTTAGCCAGTGTTAGAATGGGACAACTACCATGAGTGCCTATGGAAAAGCCAGTGTAGTTTCTAATCTCTTCCTTCTTCCTGTATATTTCCCTAATGTTCAATTATTTTGCATGGCACAGTAAAAAAAAAAAAAAAAAAAAAAAAACTTTTGAAAACCTAATAACCTAATATCAACCTCATCCAATATCCTACTAAACAGCTTGCTTCTGGTACACGAAGTGCCTACCACAACGAGTAGTGAGCATTCACTTCAGCAATGGATAAGAAAAGGATTATTCTTTACCTTATTCTCTCTTTCTCTCCCCCACCCCTTTTCTCTTTCAGTCTCTCTGTTTTCTTTTCACTTTATGTTGGAAGATCATTCCACTAATGCTGGCAGATCTATGCAGTATGTGTGAAAAGCAATAAGAAATAACAGCCTTGTCCATAATTCTTTAAACTTCAGTGTCCACGAAGTCTCATTCTGTGTTACCTTAGGGAGACAATTCTGTCACAGGTGGGGCATTAGGAGTGTGTTTTAATCTTTTCCCAAGGCTCTATAAAGATGGTGCTACACGTTGGATTTGTAGGGACAAACAGGTCTTTGTTTTTACTGAATATCTAAGAAAATTGTTTTCTGCTCATTTTGTCTGTCCTCTGGGTAGCACATCACATTATCCTGTGTGGTAGTGTCTGCTGCTTCCTGCTCAGTGCCATTAACATACATCTGGGCCACCCTTTGTGTGGAACCATCCCCCGGTGAAAGCCTCAGTGGTCTGGGATGGAGAAAGACTGCAATTTACAGAGTCCATTATCACCTCTGGACGTGTAGAATGATAATGGAAGTGACAGAGGTGCAGCTGAAAATTGGCTCTTAATATTTTATGTGTTCGAGCAAAGAATTGGAAATCTCATGCTGCTCTTTAGGGAAAAATGAAGTATGTGGGATTTGCTTTTTCTATTGGAAAGTTATATGCAAAGGGTTGACTGCAGGGCTTCAGAGAAAGTATTACAGCATATTCATTTTGTGTTAACCAATACTTCTCACTAGAGGTTTAAAGGAAAAAAAAAAAAAACTCCTGTGTGAAAAATTGATATGTGAAAACAAGGTAAATCCAGCACTGAAGCAAAGTTTTAGAACAGACAGTTTAAAAATAATGTACCATATGGATTATCACTTTCTTTTAATTGACGTGCTATGTCTATGGAATCACACATACTTGCTTTAAAAAGATTATCTTCCAGTTTTTTTGGTTGTGTGTATGAGTTTTAATTTTACCACCAACATATTCTTTTCTGACTTGCAACTTAGAATAATGTTTCCAGAGCTGTAATTGCCACATTGATTTTGAAAACAAAAATTCACTCTTGGAGTTTTTTAAGTTTTTAAATATAATAGGGTAAGGGAGAAAACAAATGTAGCTTTCAAAATAGTTATATTAATAATTTAGCATTTATCTCAATGTTTTACAATGGCTATAATTGAACTAAAGAGATGCTTGTCAAAAGAACTCTGTCTTGAAAAATATAGTTGCTTTCTCTTTTGACTAAGATGTGAAATAATACAGTGCCCTTTTCCTAATAGTATTTTATTATTTTTCATCAATCTTATCTTAGACAAAATAGCAAGGTAATATTCTTTCTTAGTAATACAAGACTAAATATGATTCAAAGTGTAGCAAATGCTAAGGTCTGCCTGCATTTCCATAATGTATATTTATGACAGGAATTTCTAATTTACCTACTTTACTAAAGAGTAAACTTTAGTGACATTACTATATCACTGTTGTCTGATGATCAACATGTCTAGGTTTTACATTTGGAGCCATTTGGAGATGAAGGAATAAAACCAGTAGCTTCTCAATAGCTTCTCAGAAATGACAACCTCCTTTTCTCTCATATGTTTCCGTCAGTGTTTCTTTTCTGGAAATGAACACAACTTTACTAAGCTATGAGTAGGAAAAGTTTCCAGTTGCTATAGTGGACTTCAAACCTCATTTAAATCAGCAATGCCTGCCATTTGGAATAAATTCTCTGTATATCGGTTTATTTAGATGTGTCATTTGATTCATCTGCCACTTACAAGGTCAGAGTAACAAGACTTCTAAGTTGTGACTTCAAGAGAATTCTGAATATAAAAAACACCCTACCAGTGATACTCAACTAATTGCTCCTTAAATTATGTATTTCTCACATTTTTATGACACAAATATCATCCTTATATTATATGGAATCAATATTAATATCATTAGCTTTCATCACAGACATTTATTGACTCTCATGTGTCAAGCAAAATTTTAGGCACTTTTACATACATTCTCTGTACTCCATTAGTCTTTTAGGGCTTTGAAGCTTATGGCAAAATAGATAATTACCTTGGTCGTTGTTAGCCCCAAGCCTCACTAATTCCTGGAAATTGATAGAACCTTGATAAATATTTGAGGCGTTACTTTATTTATGTCAAGACATGATAACTAGAATAGCTATATACACATTTTAGTTCATCTCTTTCAAATAAGCATTTTAGAAAATAAAATATATACTATGTAGTTGAGTAGTTGACTATTTAGATTACTGTAGGGCATGCACTGTATAGCATGTAGAAGCACATGACAATACAAACTCATGGTTATTTAAATAACACTGTAAAAAATAGGTAAGTAAGAAATATATTTTTCTTACCAAGGGAAACAGAAATTGAGAAAGGAACCTAAAGGAATGTTACCACAAAGTCGTTTTTCACAGTGGGATTCAACAACATCAGATCATTAATACAAAACCGCCTTCTGGCTTAAATAATACCAAATCACCCACAATGATCAGGGGCAACACTCACACAGTAGAAAGGGTAGATTTATTATCTGTTCTGTCCAATTTAAATGTACGGAGGAAAGAAACAGATTCTTATAAAATCAAACTCTCCTTTCTGCTGGAAACAAACCAAAAGGAGTAAATAAAATGTAAATAGTTCAGGGTTGTTTGTGTCAGATGAAAGTAAGAGACTTGGGTATAAGCCAAGTTCTCCATTGTCATCTGAAGGCCTTGATGTAATGAAAGGCGTGTCTCCAGTGTTTGACAAACACTTCTGACTTTAAACACAATTAGAGCCTAGAATTTTCACTAGGATGATAAAATATAACTAAAAATTTCAATGACTTACTGTTTCCATAAATATCAGGTTAAAATTATTAATAAAGGCATTAGTATACATTTTATTTGACACCTTCACTAAAACAGTTTCTGTCCAGTGTTCATGTATGGATCTGTTCAATTACAGATTTGAAACACTGCAGAATATTGCATTTCACTCTTCATATATACTTCTTTCTAAGAACAGGAACCCCTTCCTTAGATGTCTTCACATTTCCACATGTCTATTGATGGCCTAAGGAGTTGGCATTCTTCTGGGAAACAGTTTCAAATGAGAAAAGAAAACAATTTCTATTATTTCATGAACAGGAAGAAACCAACTGGGTTCAGATGTGGATGATATATGCCACCATACACTGTGTACAGAATGTAAAAATTCACAGTTAAAAATGTAGAAATTTTGCTGGCCCAGGGCTAGGAGCCCGCGGAAACTGCTTCTCGGTCCGGATCCTGCTGAGAGCCGGTCAGGACTCACCCGTTGCTTTGGTTGCCCGGCAAGGGGAACGAAATGCTGCCATTCGCATAGGATACCAACATGGCAGAGATCTGATGTCATCAGAAAGCGGCGGAGGAGAGAACTTCATCAATACCAGTGGTGACAGAAACAGTTGGTCTCCTGGTAGGGGGGGTGAGGCACAGACACCCGAGTCTCCTCGATTTGTCGTCGAGCCAGAGGGGAGGAGCCGGGCCGCCGCCAGCGCCCGGAGCAGGCCCAGCGACTCGCCAGCGTGGTGACCACGTGACCCCAATTGGAGAGGGGGTGGAGCGGAGCCGCCACCCGCACCCACAAGGTGGGCAGACCCGCGAACCAGTGGTACATGGGCGTGGTAGGAGGGGCAGGGCAGAGCCGCCGCCCGCACTTGCAAGGTAAATAGACCTGTGACAGACTGGCGGGTCAGGCCCAGTGGCCTGCCAGCGTGGTACACACGTCACCCCAACTGGAGTAGGGGCAGAGCAGATCCTTCTCCCACGCCCGGATCAGGCCCTGCCGGTGTGGTGGCCACGTGACCCCAATTGGAGTGGGGATGGAGCGGAACCGCCACCCATGCCCGCAGGGTGAGCAGACCTGTGACCAACCTGCAGATCAGGCCCAGGGGTCCACAGGCATGGTAGGAGGGGCAGGGCAGATCCGCCACCTGTGCCTACAAGGTAGGCAGACCTACGACAGACCGGCGGACCAGGCTCAGGCCCAGGAGCCTGCCGGCGTGGTACACACACCACCCTAATTGGAGTAGGGGCAGAGCAGAGTCGCCGCCCATGCCAGGAACAGGCCCAGCGACCTGCAGGCGGGGTAGTCACAACACCCCAATTGGAGTAGGGGCAGAGCAGAGCCTCCACCCGTGCCCGAAAGGTGGGCAGATCTGTGACCGACCAGCGGGACAGGCCCAGTGGCCTGCCGGTACGACAGACACGTCACCCCATTTGGAGTAAGGGCAGAGTAGAGCCGCCTCCCGCGCCTGCAGGGTAGGCAAACCTGCAACCGACCGGCGGATCAGGCCCGGTGGCCTGCCAGCGTGGTACACTCGTCACCCCAATTGGAGTAGGGGCAGAACACAGCCGCCGCCAGCGCCCAGAACAGGCCCAGTGACCTGCCGGCGTGGTAGCCACGACACCCCAATTGGAATAAGGAGAGAGCAGAGCCGCCGCCCGCGCCTGCAGGAAAGAAACGCAAGCAGTATGAAAAGACAAGGAAAGAAAGGACCACAAGCAATGCAGGTCAACGCAACTTTAGAAGACGTAACAGCTGCAGCAGATGGAATGTCAGATAAAGAATTCAGGATATACATGCTTCAGATGATCTGGAGTATCAAGGAAGACATTAGACAGCAAAATCAGACAATGAAACAACACTTCGACAATGAATTACGCAAACAAATCCAGGAAGCAAAGATCAACTATACAGGGAGATAGAGGTTATAAAAAACAAACAAACAGAAATCCTAGAAATGCAGGAAGCAATAAACCAACTTAAAAACTCAATGGAGAATACTACCAGCAGAGTAGAACACTTAGAAGATAGAACATCAGACAATGAAGACAAAGTATTTCAACTGGAAAAGAACATAGACAGCTCAGCAAGATTGTTAAGAAACCATGAGCAGAACATCCAACAAATATGGGATAACATCAAGAGACCAAACTTAAGAGTCATTGGGATACAGGAAGGTACAGAGCTCCAAACCAAAGGAATGAGCAGTCTATTCAATGAAATAATACGAGAAAACTTCCCAGACTTGAAGAATGAGACAGAATCCCAAATCCTAGAAGCCTACAGGACGCCGAATGTGCAAAATCATAAGAGATCCACACCTAGACACATTATAATGAAGATGCCCAACATACAGAATAAGGAGAGAATTTTAAAAGCTACAAGAGAAAGGAAGCAGATTACATTTAGGGGTAAGCCAATCAGGATAACAGCTGATCTTTCAACACAGACTCTGAAAGCTAGAAGATCCTGGAATAACATATTTCAAACACTGAAAGAAAATGGGTTCCAACCAAGAATTGTGTATCCAGCGAAATTAAGCTTCAGGATGGAAGATGAAATTAAAACCTTCCACGATAAACAAAAGTTTAAAGAATTCGCAGCTAGAAAACAATCTCTTCAAAACATCCTCGCCAAAACATTACAGGAAGAGGAAATGGAAAATAACAATGAAAACCAACAGTGGGAGTTAGGACAGTAAAGGGGGGGGGGAAATAATCAAAGAGGAAAACAAACCATGTTTAGTAACAGAAATAAACAAATATGGCTGGAAGAACAACCCATATCTCAATAATAACCCTAAATGTTAATGGCTTAAACTCACCAATTAAGAGACACAGGCTAGTAGAATGGATCACAAAACAAGACCCAACAATATGCTGCCTACAGGAGACGCATTTGATAGGAAAAGACATACATATGCTGAAGGCGAAAGGTTGGGAAAAATCATATCACTCATATGGACTTCGGAAACAAGCAGGAGTGTCCATACTCATATCAAATAAAATAGATTTCAAGCCAAAGTTAATCAAAAGGGATAAAGAGGGACACTACATACTGCTTAAGGGAACCATACACCAACAAGACATAACAATCATAAATATTTATGCCCCAAACAATGGTGCAGCTATGTTCGCCAAACAAACTCTTCTCAAGTTCAAGAGTCTAATAGACCACCATACCATAATCATGGGAGACTTCAACACACCTCTCTCGCCACTGGACAGATCTTCCAAACAAAAGTTGAATAAGGAAACTATAGAACTCAATAACACAATTAATAATCTAGACTTAATTGACATATATAGAGTATACCACCCAACATCAAGCAGTTACACTTTTTTCTCAGCAGCACATGGATCCTTCTCAAAAATAGATCATATATTATGTCACAGGGCAACTCTTAGACAATATAAAGGAGTAGAGATAATACCATGCATCTTATCTGATCATAATGGAATGAAACTGAAAATCAACGATAAAAGAAGGAAGGAAAAAGCATACATCACTTGGAGAATGAACAATAGGTTACTGAATGATCAATGGGTTATAGAAGACATCAAGGAGGAAATTAAAAAATTCTTAGAGATAAATGAAAACACAGACACAACATATCGGAATCTATGGGACACATTGAAAGCAGTTCTAAGAGGAAAATTCATTGCTTGGAGTTCATTCCTTAAAAAAAGAAAAAACCAACAAATAAATGATCTCATACTTCATCTCAAAATCCTTGAAAAAGAAGAGCAAAACAACAGCAAAAGAAGTAGAAGGCAAGAAATAATTAAAATCAGAGCTGAAATTAATGAAATCGAAACAAAAGAAACAATTGAAAAAATTGACAAAACTAAAAGTTGGTTCTTTTAAAAAATAAACAAAATCGACAGACCCTTAGCCATGCTAGCGAAGAGAAGAAGAGAGAGAACTCAAATTACTAGCATACGGGATGAAAAAGGCAATATCACAACAGACACTTCAGAAATACAGAAGATAATCAAAAACTATTTTGAATCCTTATACTCCAATAAATTAGAAGATAGTGAAGGTATAGATAAATTTCTTAAGTCATATGATCTGCCCAGATTGAGTCAGGAGGATATAGACAACCTAAACAGACCAATATCAATTGAGGAAATAGAAGAAACCATAAAAAGAATACCAACTAAGAAAAGCCCAGGACCGGATGGGTATACAGCAGAATTTTACAAAACCTTTAAAGAAGAACTAATACCAATACTTTTCAAGCTACTTCAGGAAATAGAAAAAGAGGGAGAACTTCCAAATTCATTCTATGAGGCCAACATCACCCTGATACCTAAACCAGACAAAGACACTTCAAAGAAAGAAAACTACAGACCAATATCTCTAATGAACCTAGATGCAAAAATCCTCAATAAAATTCTGGCGAATCGGATACAAAAACATATCAAAAAAATTGTGCACCATGATCAAGTAGGATTCATCCCTGGGATGCAAGGCTGGTTCAATATACGGAAATCAATAAATGTTATTCACCACATCAATAGACTTAAAAATAAGAACCATATGATCATCTCGATACATGCGGAAAAAGCATTCGACAAAGTACAGCATCCCTTTATGTTCAAAACTCTAGAAAAACTAGGGATAACAGGAACATACCTCAATATTGTAAAAGCAATCTATGCTAAGCCTCAGTCTAGCATCATTCTGAATGGAGAAAAACTGAAGGCATTCCCTCTAAAATCTGGAACAAGACAGGGATGCCCTCTCTCTCCACTTCTGTTCAACATAGTTCTCGAAACACTGGCCAGAGCAATTAGACAGATGAAAGAAATTAAAGGCATAAAAATAGGAAAAGAAGAACTTAAATTATCACTATTTGCAGATGATATGATTCTATACCTAGCAGACCCAAAAGGCTCTACAAAGAAACTATTAGAGCTAATAAATGAATTCAGTAAAGTAGCAGGATATAAAATCAACACACATAAATCAAAGGCATTCCTGTATATCAGTGACAAATCCTCTGAAATGGAAATGAGGACAACCACTCCATTCACAATATCTTCAAAAAAATTAAAATACTTGGGAATCAACCTAACAAAAGAGGTGAAAGACTTATACAATGAAAACTACAGAACCCTAAAGAGAGAAATAGAAGAAGATCTTAGACGATGGAAAAATATACCCTGTTCATGGATAGGCAGAACTAACATCATCAAAATGGCGATATTACCAAAAGTTCTCTATAGGTTTAATGCAATGCCAATCAAAATCCCAACGGCATTTCTTGTAGAAATAGAGAAAGCAATCATGAAATTCATATGGAAAAATAAAAGACCCAGAATAGTAAAAACAATGCTAAGCAGGAAGTGTGAATCAGGCGGTATAGCGATACCAGACTTCAAACTATACTACAGAGCAATAGTAACAAAAACAGCATGGTACTGGTACCAAAACAGGCGGGTGGACCAATGGTACAGAATAGAGGACACAGAAACCAATCCACAAAACTACAACTTTCTTATATTTGATAAAGGGGCTAAAAGCATGCAATGGAGGAAGGATAGCATCTTCAACAAATGGTGCTGGGAAAACTGGAAATCCATATGCAACAAAATGAAACTGAATCCCTTTCTCTCGCCATGCACAAAAGTGAATTCAAAATGGATCAAGGAGCTTGATATCAAATCAGAGACACGCCGTCTGACAGAAGAAAAAGTTGGCTACGATCTACATACTGTGGGGTCAGGCTCCAAATTCCTCAATAGGACACCCATAGCACAAAAGTTAATAACTAGAATCAACAAATGGGACTTACTCAAACTAAAAAGTTTTTTCTCAGCAAAAGAAACAATAAGAGAGGTAAATAGGGAGCCTACATCCTGGGAACAAATCTTTACTCCTCACATTTCAGATAGAGCCCTAATATCCAGAGTATACAAAGAACTCAAAAAATTAGACAATAAAATAACAACCCAATCAACAAATGGGCCAAGGACCTGAACAGACACTTCTCAGAGGAGGACATACAATCAATAAATAAGTACATGAAAAAATGCTCACCATCTCTAGCAGTCAGAGAAATGCAAATCAAAACCACCCTAAGATACCATCTCACTCCAGTAAGATTGGCAGCCATTAAGAAGTCAAACAACAACAAGTGCTGGCGAGGATGTGGGGAAAAGGGTACACTTGTACATTGCTGGTGGGACTGCAGATTGGTGCAGCCAATTTGGAAAGCAGTATAGAGATTTCTTGGAAAGCTGGGAATGGAGCCACCATTTGACCCATCTATTCCCCTTCTTGGTCTATTCCCTAAAGACCTAAAAAGAGCATGCTACAGGGACACTGCTACATCGATGTTAATAGCAGCACAATTCACAATAGCAAGACTGTGGAACCAACCTAGATGCCCTTCAATAGACGAATGGATAAAAAAAATGTGGCATTTATACACAATGGAGTATTACTCTGCATTAAAAAATGACAAAATCATAGAATTTGCAGGGAAATGGATGGCATTAGAGCAGATTATGCTAAGTGAAGCTAGCCAATCCCTAAAAAACAAATGCCAAATGTCTTCTTTGATATAAGGAGAGTAACTAAGATCAGAGTAGGGACGAAGAGCAGGTTAAGAAGATTAGCATTTAACAGGGATGAGAGGTGGGAGGGAAAGGGAGAGAGAAGGGAAATAGCATGGAAATGGAAGGAGACCCTCAGGGTTATACAGTGGAGGGGGTAGAGAGAGAGGAGGGGAGGGGAGGGGAGAGGTGGGGAGGGGGGAGGGTGGAGGATGGGAAAGGCAGCGGAGCACAACAGACACTAGTATGGCAGTATGTAAATCAATGGATGTGTAACTGATGTGATTCTGCAATCTGTGTATGGGGTGAAGGTGGGAGTTCATAACCCACTTGAATCAAAGTGTGGAATATGATATGTCAAGAAATTTGTAATGTTTTGAACAACCAACAATAAAAAATTTAAAAAAAAATAAAAGAAGAATGAAGAGAGGTGAAATTAGACGGACATTATTACCCTATATACATGTATGATGACACTATCGTGTGACTCTGCACCATATACAGCTAGAGAAGGAAGATGTGCTCCATTTGTGTACAATGTGTCATGTATAACTAATTAGAACAAATAAAAAGAAAGAATGAAGACAATAATGTGTGTATATACTGAACATATAAAACATTATATATGTATTGTGCATATAAAACATACATATATAATACCTCTCTCTGTATGTATATGATATTATTTTCTCAGTATTATAAAAAAATGTAGAAATTTTCTCACTTACATATCTCATATAATTAAAAGTGAAGTGTTTGATCCAAAAGTGTCAGTAATTATCTTTAAATGGTCTGGTTTTCCGAAAGACCTGGAGATCTGTTCTTGATAACAAGGTGACAGTCCTCTCTTTGCTTTGGGGTATCTAAAACATAAATAGAATTTGAGAGAGAGACACTGTATTGAGTTGAGGGCTTAGTTTGCTGCTTAGAAGTGGGCCACTGTGAATTTTTCTGTTGTTTCTAAATGTAGATAGGCCCTCTGAGTCTTGCCAGTCTTGAACAAAGTATCAATAAAGTGTATTTTTTTTACATAATTTGATTTTGTTTAGTAGGAGTAAGATTGTACAAATAGCAGTGAGAACTGGGAGGTGGTAGGAGGAAAGGAAACAATGGATATTGGACCTCATCTGGCCTGTCCATGAATCAAATGTCCTCATAACATTAGAAGAGTCTACCTACATTGAGGATTCTCCCCAGCCTGACTCCCGCAGGGGGCCATCTTAGAACAGTAGGAAACTAGTTAAGTTAGGCAGAAATCACATGAAAACAATTGAAGTATCCAAATATAATGAATCATAAAATGATATTAAATGTTCATCTCAAAACATAGTATATCTGTTACTGGTTGCTTTTCTGTACAAAAATATATTTTCCAGGTGCTATAACATTAGCATATACTTTCATGTTAAAAATCTACAGACCTTATTGGTAGTTGTAATTTGATTTATCAAAGGAAAATATGTAGAAAATGCCATCACTTTATATGTTCGCACAGAACAGAACATTATGAAAACTTGTAACTTGTCTTCATTCATTGCCAACATTTTCGCTCAGCCCCATCCTGAGTTAGAGCAGCTCTGTGTACGTATGTCAGGAAATCCAGGCCAGAAAAGCAGATATAGTTTTGTTTTTTGTTTTCTGGGGTTTTGTTTGTTTGTTTGTTTGTTTGTTTACCTTTTTGTCTTTCTTTAAATTGTTTCATTTAATTTTTTCAAATTCCATACCATCAATGGAATTTGAGATGTATATCATATACATATAATTTGATCCTTGAAATCATCCTAAATGGTAGAAAATATGGATCATATTGTTATTTAACTTTCTTAGATGAGGAAGCTGAGAACAAGCTAGGATATATGGTTTTGTACCCCATGGTGAGATCTTTGAATGTTGCTTATGGGGATAGACCGTCTTTTGTTCTACCCACAGAAGTGAAAACCCAGTTTCTATTAATCAGGTTTGGGTCCATCTCTCTCATTCTCTGTCTTTTTTATGAGTGAACAGAAGGTAGCAGAAATCACACTCTCAACTGGACATTAACTAGAAAAGCATTGGCAGGGAAATGGTTGTTCCCACTGCAGGCAAAGCCCTTCTTACTGATTCTGTGACAGATTTCTCCATCCTACTCTGCCAGCCCCAATCCCTTCTTCCTGGAAGAAAATCCCTTTTCTTACAGTTCCTTTTCCTCTGTTATCATATTCTTCACAGCCTGCTTGTGGATACTTAATAAAATGTTTCTCTCATTGTGTCTCAATGAATCTAGAATTAGATAAGCTTGAATTTTAATTCTCAAACTGCCACTTTAACTAGCTATGTGTATCCTTGGGCAAGTTGTATTATTTTTTCTAATATAGCTTTTCATGTCTGGAAATAAAAGCACTTACCTGCTAGTCTAAAACATGTATGTTTTAGAAGTCTAAAACATGTATGTGTGGTACAGATTAAGTGCTCAAAAAATTGGAGTTATTATTTTGGTTTTGTGTGTTTCACTAGTTTAATCCAAATATTCATTTTTCCTATGAATCTAGCATAGTAATTGGATATTGAATTTGGTTTTGTAGTAGTATCTAAATCTATATCTAATCTCCAAGTGTTCGACTATTATTTCACAAAATTCAGATCTAAGCAAATGTATTTAGAGAAAAGACAACATTATAAATATGCTAGAAAAGAACTCTATCTTGATTGCATGGCCTGAGATATTACGAATATGTCAGAAATAATTTTTATATATAGTCAACCTTATTTAGGACAAACAGAGGAAAGAATGTAAGCACAGATAATGGCAATGATACTGGGCTGTGAAGAGGGAATAATAGAGAGAAACAGTAAAGACCATCTATGGATAGCCAAGATATGACAGACACTAGACATTCAATGCTCCACCACCAGATAATCACAGAAAATGAGCTGGTGTTTTAAATTGGAGCTATAATTTACATTGAGTAAAATATACCTTTTTAGTGTACAGTTCTGAGTTTTGAAATACATTCAGTTGTATGACTCGGCAATTGTGTAAACAAAACAATCTGCCACATTTTTGGTTTGTATGTGTGTGTGTGTGTGTGTGTGTGTGTGTGTGTGTGTGTTTGGTACGAAAGATTAAACCCAGGGGTGCTTAGGCACTGAGCCACATTCCCAGCCCATTTTATTTTATTTTATTTTATTTTATTTTGAGACAGGGCTTTCTAAATTGTTTAAGGCCTCTCTAAGATGCTGAGACTGGCTTTGAACTTGTGATCCTTCTGCCTCAGCCTCCCAAGCCACTGAGATTACAGGTGTGCCCTATCATGGGTGGTCAATCTGCCTCTTTCACTGTCTGCATGCCATTTGCCCATTGGCCTCATTAGAGTGTGTTTTCATGTCCACTGTCAGTCCCTACCCCTGCTCCCATTTACTTTTTCCTTTTCCTACAGATTCTCTTTCCCAAAATGTCATATAACTGTAACCACATAGCATGGATCCTTTTTCTCTGGTTTCTTTCATTTACAGCCATTGAGATTCAGCTGTGTTTCACATGTGTCCATAGATAATTCCTTCTCATTCCTTTGCATGGCTGTTCTATGGTTTGTTTATCCATCTACAAGTTGAAGGGCATTTGAGTTGATTATAGCTTTCAATAGTTATCAATAAATCCAAAATAAGCATTTTTGTTCACACAGGCTTTGTGTGAACATAAGTTTTCATTTCTTTGGGGTAAATAGGAATGGAATTTCAGGTCATATGGTGTTTTGTACTATTTCTTGGAGGGATTTTATTAAAGAGAAACAGGTTTTCTCACACTGAATTTTTAATTGAATAGTTCTAGATTTACCCTGACTTAATAATATTAAGTATCATGTAAGATTTTCCTAAGTAGTCATCATTATAAGCACGGCTTATTGAGAACTGAGTAATTACTCTAAGAATCTGTATTCTTATTCTAAATGGTCCTTCAGAATGTATCATCATACAGAGTGCTAATTTTTCCTAAAAGGATTCACACAACTGTTTTTGAATTCTTCTATTTTATTGATTTGGTCTTTTCCTTCTGTCTTTACAACGTGCTTTCAGTTTGTCCTCTGGTCACTTGCTGTGCTGTCATCTTTATTCTTTATTTGTAGCAGATTAAATAACTTGTAGATGTTCTGAATGATGGCCTGTTCCTTTTAGGCACTCTCTTGAAAAGAAAAGTGCCCTTCTTTCACCTTAGGTGTTTTATAAAATCTACTTTTAGGAAAAAGCACTTCCTTCTGTTATTGGGCAGCTAATCTAGCGACCCTGCCGAGATTCCCTTTGATCAGATTTAGCTGCCCATCCACATAAGAAATCAGCAAACGAGGCATAAAGCAAAAATGAATTTAATACTGTTTGATCAAAATGGGGAGAAGCAGGTGGATTGGGTTGTTTGTTTCTTCATCAGTCCTACAAAAGTGATTACAATTTATAGAAACAAAATCCAGGAGATATACATATGTAGATTTAGCTAGGCCGTGCTAGCTAGAGAATGTGTCACAGTTCAGCTTGCTTGGAGTCCCCTTACAGAGGGTAGTTTTTAGTTTCCATTGTCAGCTTGAAGAAGTTCTGGAGATAAAACAATTCAGAGCTTTGCATTCCAAGAGGATTCCCTGACACTTCTTTGCAGGTTCTTGTTATCTTCCAGAATCTTGCTAAGTAACTTGAAGAAGTTACTTGATAAGTGACTTCTGGTTACTTTTCTATCTTGATAATAACAAGGAGTCACATCCCAGGCTTCCCCTCTCCTCCACTCCAGTGGTGAACACCTGTCCTCTCCTGTTTAGCTTATGACTGTCTTCTTCAAGAATGTATCTCAATGATTTCAATTGACCATGATTTCTGGGACTCACATTGCTCAGAAAACTCATTCATTGCTTTATCACATACTCACCATTTTACAGTAATGTTAGGTTTTATCTTGGCAACAAAATAGTGAAAAACTTACTCCTTCTTCCTCAAAATGCTTCCTTTCATCTTATATTGTGGCTAAACCTATACATACTTATGGATTGACTGCTTGATTAGATTGCATAGGCAACATTACTAACAGAGTCATTATCTTACAAATTCAGTATGTTCCATGTTGCTGATTCTATCCACAAGGTGAAAAAGAAAAAAAAAAGAAGGAAGGTAGGAAAGAATTATGAGGGAAAGAAAGAGGGAGGGAGGCAAGCAGAACACCCCTATGGTTTTTTTTTTTTTTTTTTTTTTTTTTTTTTTCTGATACTATCAAAGGGCAATAGAAGAAAACACCAAATAAAATCCAGCTTTGGTGGAACAGAGACCTAATTACATTCTGCTCCACTTGCCTCATTTTTTGCAGTTATTCCTAAAAGGAAAAAAAATGCATTCCTTGAATTAATGTATCTAAAAAAGAGGAGAGATGAAATTAAGGAGAAAAAGCTAAGAATGAAAATGATATATACTTGCAAGAGGGAAAAAAGTAAACTGTGGTGTTTTAATTTACCGAGCATATTTGATATGTGAATTGTCTTACACCCTCTCCTTTGCAGAAAATAGAAGAGCAAAATGCGACTAATAATGAAAATAAGTTGAGTGAGGTGACAGCTTTGTCATTTTTTTAATTGGATTCACCCTCTCCTTCCCTTCCGGAATGACGCACTTGGGCTGAGCCTCCACAGCTGTCAATTTAGTCAACTCCAACATTATTAAACCCTGCAATGAAGGCTCCAGTAGAACAAATCTACCAGGAATGGCTATTTATATGCTTCTCTCTACATTTCTAAATATAATTGAAAACCATTTCAATATAATATCCCAGTTAATTTTTAGTGGAAGCAGAGTCTTAGATGTGCATAGTGGTGGGGATACCCCCATACACATGAATGTCAGCCATACTAGAGACTTTGATGCCAATAGTCAGTAGAGGAAAAAATTATTGATCCGTGGTTCCAGCTTTGAAGACTGTTCTTCTTATACCTAGGGTACATTTAATGGCCCTGTCTAATCATACAGGTTTCTAAAGCACTTCAAAAAGCAGTGTTCTGCTGCCTACTTGTTCGATAAGCATCCCCATTTGATCAGCAGGATTACTAAGGCCCATGGTGAACTTCCAAGATTCCACAGTGCAAAAAGGAAGAGAAGGCTAATGAAAAGCAGGTCTCCATCTACACTGCTGTTCTTATTACAGAATCCCATGTTAACAAGGGGAACCCTGTCTTCTTCCCTTCTGTCTACTTCCAATATATTATATGGAGAAAGTTTTATATTCTCAAAGGATAAACAGTAATCTATTAAATGTATATGGGAATGTTATTTTAATAGCTATCTATGTGACAGACTAATGAATTCTTTCTATCAATTTTCAAAAAGGATGAGGGACTCTTCATGTATCAATATGTGATTATGTATATAAAATAAAATATTCATCACCTAATTTAAAATTTTTGTAAACTTAGCTTGATTTTTACATTTAGTGAGCGATGGAATGTTTATATCATACAGGAAGGGACAAATCCTACCAGTACTTAGACATGAAATTTAGTAACCTCACAGAAACTTAGTAAAGAACAAAAATTTAAAAAGAGACAATTACCTAGGTCAAATAAACTTTGCTTATATCCCTTGCTGTAGGTAAAATTCTATCTAGAAACATCAATTTTCATGTGGTATCTATAAAGTACAAACTGAAAATAAGACAATAAAAGGGAAGTATTATTTAAAATCAGTTTTTTTGTGAGTTCCAAATGGAGGAATTATTAACTCTAGATTGCTCTGAGTTCTAGTAGAGGCACAGATGACTGGCAAATTGCTTTGATTGTTCATATAAATCAAAATATGTTTAGGGTAGCAGATACCATTGGGTCATCCCAAGGAACCTTTTGAAAATTCTGAAATATTAAAGAAATGGTATTTAAAATACTAATTCATATTGTGAGTAGTAAAAATAGGTAGCTTAATGTGTTCCAGTGACTTTCAATTACACTGGAACACTAAGAACGAAAACAAAGATCTCAAGACCCTCCCTGATCTTTCCAGGTGGCTTGTGCCAGGCCATGTCACCTCTGATCTGGTCATATACAGCTGGTCATATTTTCTTCTCTATGTCACATCAATCTTCTTGTTACCTTTCTTCTTGTTCCCTCTCTTTTTTTTTTTAAAGAGAGAGAGAGAGAGAGAATTTTTTAATATTTATTTTTTTAGTTTTCGGTGGACACAACATCTTTGTTTGTATGTGGTGCTGAGGATAGAACCCGGGCGACATGCATGCCAGGCGAGCGCGCTACCGCTTGAGCCACATCCCCAGCCCTTGTTCCCTCTCTTTAAGATGTTTTTCTAGCAGATTTTGTAATGCATCTGTAGTCCCATGGTTATGATTTGGATGCCTGGTGTCCCCCAGAAGCTCACATGTAAGACAATGCAAGGTTTGGAGGAGAAATGATTGGGTCATAGCCTTAACCTAATCAGTGGATTAATCCCTGATGGGATCAACTGGTTGGTAACTGGAGGCAGCAGGTATGACTGGAGGAAGTTGTTCAATAGGGGCATGGCTATGGGGTATATATTTGTATCTGTAAAGTGGAGACCTCTCTCTCTCTGCTCTCTGATTATCATATGAGCTGTTTCCCTCTGTCACACTCTCCCACCATGATGTCCTGCCTCACCTTGAGCCCTGAGGAATAGAGCCTACTGTCTATGGATTGAGACCTCTGAAACCATGAGCCCTTAAATAAACTTTTCCCCCTGTACAATGGTTCTGGTTGGGTCATTTAGCCACAGCAGCGAGAAAAGCTGATAAAACACCTTTCATCTGGTCCTGCCCCAATCAAGCTGGCTAAAATGTCCCTAGCATTCTACACACACTTTACTTACATATTCCCTCAACTAGAATGTAAATTCTTTGAGAGCAAAGAAGGATTCCTGATGATGTCCTCAAACCTAAGAAACACCTGTCTGGATTATTAGCATAATAAATGATACTGGAAGCATGATGTAGTATATATTTGTAGGAATTTATGCATGTGTGTTTACATATGTTTGTGCATACACAAGGAACTTCTAAGAAAAAAAATGACACATCTCTATACTACTAATTATTCAGCATACTAATGGTTACATTAACATACATTACTAATTGATTCTATGTAAGACAACTATTTTTCTACCTCTCCAGATTTTTTTCCAACTGTGAATAATAGAAACAGAAGGTTTCTATTATTAAAAACAGTAAGGGCCTTAAGGACTGTGATATTTAACTCTCTCCACTCCTGTTATACTATTAAAATAAAAGAGACCCCCAAAAATTGACCTAGTACACAGGGTCACATGTTGAATAGACAGACTATCCAGGTCCAGTAGTAGAATATACAATTAGGCTCATCAATGGAAACCATGCTTCCTTTTCTATTAGTCTTGGTAGTTTTACTCTGCTGTTTGTTTTCATATAAGCACCTTATTCTGAAGCATCACTTAAGACCCTAGGCTCTTGAAAGAGTCTCCTGACCACACCATTGACTAGCTATATCACCTTGGCTAGGTGACTAATATCACTATATCTCATAAAACAGTGACAGCAATACCCATCTTTTGCTATGAGGTTTAAGGAATTTATAATTAGTTATATTATGTGTAACTCTCTCTCTCTCTCTCTCTCTCTCTATATATATATATATATATATATATATATATATATGTCAGTATATGTATGTATTGTATATAAAGAAAAGATTAACTATACCTAATTTTAACAATAAATCTAAAAAAGAAATTGAGAACTAATGTATATTAAACAAATAACACCTGGCCAAATAAATTTACCAGTTTCTTTTATAATCAAATTTTCATTTAAATACTCTAGGCAGATTTTCGTCACTAATCATGGTGTACTTCTTCACTATTAATTAAATGTAAGATAAGGTCAATATTATCTTTAGAAACATACAATTTTGACATTTAAATTTACCACAAAGAGAGTAACAAATTCCTCTAAAGTCCATTCTGGGTGATGTTTGTACCACATCTTGCATTAGCAGTGCCAGCACTCCTTTTCATTAAGCAGGACCCTGAGGAGACAGCCATGCTTGATTAATCAGGAAGTGAATAGAACCAAGATGCAAAATGGGAGTTTGGTGTCTCTAAACTGCAATTAGTCCTTATATTAATTTTTTAAACCAGTTTCTTAAACATTTTTGAATTTGAGTAACTGCCATGTAGGAACACTTTCAAATAGTCAGAACCAAATTTAGCAATCAGAAATTCTTAATTCTAGTAGTATATCAAATCTGTTTTCCATTGCCTGACCAGATTTTGTTGCCTTTTGAAAATCAATTGAGTGTGGCTTAAATTTAATATTTGTGAAGTCCTGTTGGATTCTTCAAATGAGCAAATATAAATTATAAAAGTTACTTCACATTTAGAAAGTACCTTGAAGATGAACAATGTGATGTAAGCACTAAGTGTAAAGTTTTATTTATTGAAGAATATGATGTTGGAGCCCATTAGCTGATGAATGCTTCTTAAATTTCATTTCACTGAGCTCCTTCCAGAAGTTCACTGGGGCATAGCCAAGTATTATTCAAGCACTACTGGAATCTTCTCTCCTTTTAGGAGGTTTTGTTTTCCTAAGTGCCAGATCCTAGGAATCCTGTGTTTTTTTCCTTCTTAATCATCAACATTATTATCATCTAAAAACTTATAGCCCCTTAAAATTTTATGTAAGGTTAGCTATATATACAGTATTGGTATTTTTTTACCATAAAGAAATCAGCAGTCTTCCCCTCATACTTTATTAATTAAAAGTCATTCCAATATTTGAAATAATTATGAGAGTATTGAATTGGAGAGAAGCTAACATCCTCTCTTAATGGTAAATGATATGAATTATTACTACTAAATTACTATTAATGAAGGTTATGAAAAAATGGTCAATTTTAGTTGAATTTCTCATATGTAGAGAGCAAAAAAATATTTTTAAAGATATGACTAAATTCTTCTAGGCAGTCTCTTTTCATTTCACTCCCTCTTTAATATTAATGCATAGGGAAATAAACAAAACAGCCAGCAAACACAGGTAAGTCACTTCACCCTGAAAGTAACCTGGTGTCTCCCTTCATCCATTACATATACTTCTGGCATCTCCATCCATGCAGAATTACAATAAGCCTACCCATGATGTTACCATCTCCATGGAAGAACACCAGCGAAAGTCTCCAGGGTAGCTGCATTGCCAAACAGGAGACAGAAATGGCAGCACTGCTGAAGCAAAGCAGAAAGAGCAATGGTTGGCTGAGTTTACACAAAAGATGGGAGGGAAATGTTTCCTAGTAAATAAAGGAAAAGAACCCAATAGCTTTATCAGGTGCAGAAGCTCTTAGATTTTCTCTCTTCCAGCCCCTTCTCCTCTGCCTCTTTTTTAGTAGTACCATGAAATCACAAGAGAACTGATGTTCCAATTCTCCCTCCTCCTCCTCCTCCTCCTCCTCCTCCTCCTCCTCCTCCTCCTCCTCCTCCTCCTCCTCCTCCTCCTTCACCTCCTCCTCCTCCTCCCCCTTGTTCTTCTTTACTAAAGCTTTATAGTTATACATAGTAGTTGGATTCATCCTGACAAACTCACACATGGATGGAATTCAATTTCCACTTTTCCCTCTTGTTCTACCTCCCCTCTCCCATTCTCCTTCTTCTACTCTAATGGACATTCTTTTGTTCATCTATTAATTTATATTTGATTGGTTCTTACTGTCTATGCATAGAGGTGAAGTTCCCTGTAGTGTGTGTACACACACACACACACACACACAACATGATTTTTAAAGAATTCATTCTGCATTACCTCCTCTTACCCATCCCTCCACTCTGCCTCTTGATCTGCTTTTTCTACACGACTGATCTTCCCTTTTATATTATCCTACGCTCCCCTTCCCCTTTCCTTTGTTTTACTCTAGCTTCCACATATGAAAGAAAACATTTGACCTCTGAGTTCGGCTAATTTCACTTACCATGATATTCTCCATTTCCATCCATTTACTGGTAAATGCCATAATTTTATTCATTTTTAAGTCTGAGTAGAACTCCATTTTTTTTTGTGTGTGTATATATTACAATTTCTTAATCCATTAATCTATTGACAGGCATCAGTGTTGATTCCATAAATTAGCTATTGTGAATTGTGCTGCTATGAACATTGGGGTGGCTGTATCACTGCAGTATTCTGATTTTAGATCTTTTAGGAAAATGCCAATGAGTAGGACAACTGGGTCATTATAGTGATTTCATACATACACGTTTTAGGAATATCCTCTCTTGTTTCCAGTGTGCTTCTACTAGTCTGCAGTGCCACCAAAACGTAGACATGTACTTTTTCCCCCACAACCTTGCCAGCAGTTATTATTGTTTGTGTTCTTGATTGCCATTCTGACTGGAGTGAGATGAAATCTCAGTGTAGTTTTGATTTCCATTTCCCTGATGCTGGAGATGTTGGACATTTTTTTCATATATTTTTCGGCCATTTATGTTTCTTCTTTTGAGAGTTTCTGTTTAGTTCTTTTACTCACTTGTTAGTTTGGGATTTCAATTTTTTGATGTTTTTGTATATTCTGTTAATTCCCTATTGGAGGTGTAGCTGGCCAAGATTTTTTCCCATTCTGTAGGCTCCCTCTTTACACTTTTAGTCATTTCCTTTACTTTAACATTCCATTTCTTACTGCTTGTGTGGGGTCACTACACCCGCTGACTTGTGGGTTTATGTTTCCCATCCAATTAGCCAGCTAAAATGGGAGTGTACATTGTTTTAAACAATCAAGTTGACATGAGTATCTCCCAAATTCATTTGACCTCAGAATGTTTTTCCCCCCAAAACACCATTAACATCTTGCTTCTGAAACTAGTCTTCCATAGAATGCACTTTAGGGAATGATGTTTTAAATAATCAAAAAAGTTTCGATTACAACATATCATGTTAACAAGGAAGTCTGTGATATGTTTTTGGTTCCTTTCAAAAAGAGTTCAATTAAAAATTGCTTTATTTCTGAGAGCATTTCTCTTTTGTGGATCTAAAGTATATCTATGACCCTAACCATATCCAATAAATAAGGGGATGCTTATGTTTTGTGTCAAATAAACTTGCCTTTAAAACACAAAAACAGGAGGCAACAAAAACTCATGTAACAATCTTCTTTTTGCTAAATGATTCCAATTTTTCCTCCTAAGTATATGCTCAAATGGCCTCTGAGCCCTTCTTCACAGGGACCATGCCAGCCCTATTTATAAATCTTTTACATTTTAGAAGCTTGTGAAGTTTTATTATTTATCTGTATTTGTTGGCCTTGCTGAAGAGGACTGTTTGTAATGAACTGCTTATTGCAAGGGCCTATAAAAGAAAAATCAGTTGAACTTGGCCTATGAACCCGAATAGGCATCCGGGGTGTAAATCTTTTTGCTCCATGACAGGACAGACAGAGACTAAATATCACTGATAAGAGTTTTTGGAGATTTAGAGATTAAAAACAAAGTGATCTTGTATATCTTTACTTGGGGAGGAGGAAAGATGCTTAGCATTTAGGAATGGTCTGGTACTGTCTAGTGGTCCTCAGTTTATTGCTGAGTTTCCTCACTGGTTAGAAACAACAGGAAGAGGAGAAAGTATCTCATGACTCATTTCTGGAAAACTAAAGATATTCAGAGATCAGCAGTGCTTTTCACAAAATTCACAAATAAGTTAATCAATAAAAGGAGCTATTTCAGAAGTTACACATAGGATAAGCATTTTATATTTTATCTCAGATAATGTGTGCTTAGATTCTTCACAATAGAATGTGGATAATAAGAATATACCATAACTCTTATGGATGATTGAGTGATAGCTATATTCTTGTTATCATTATTTATCAATGAAAAGTTAAAAAATCATTTTCACAATTATAAGTATATATATTTTTTCAGAATTTATGTTTGCCTCGTGCTATATTTCTTAGTGTATTTTGGAATCATTTCATTTATGGAATATTTTCAAAAGGACATTTCCACATGTTGAATTATCAAGTAAGAGTACCTATTCCCAGAGGGTTCATTTTGGGTCCCAAGCCACCCTAATTCATTCTTCTAATCTGTACTGCTAAATATTGATATATGGTTGAGAGCTTTGTTTTAGTGGAATAGAAGAAGAAATAATATTTTTTAAAATTTTCTCTGGTATTATTTCAATTTTGCTTTGATGTACTCATGAAATATGCAAATTCAGGTTCAGGATACTCACTATCTTTTTGAAAAATGTCTTATCCAAACTAGTGTGAGGGCTGGAGATGTAGCTGTGTGGGAGATCACTTGTCTACTCTGTGCAAGGCCCTTGCTTCAATCTCTGTCACTACCAAAAATTAAAATAAAGCTAGAGTGATTCCTGGCAAAAGAAAGAAATCATTTCTTGGTTATGTCCATAGTCTTCTGTAAAACACTGATTTAGCAGTATGGTACAAACATATGTAGATGGGGTTCCTATCAAGCAAAGTTTCTTTTACCATTGGTTTTGTTACAGTGATGGAGAAGAAAATTCATACAGACCACTAATGAATTTTGAAGTATTAATGTGCAAAGCTTCCCTGTGGCCCTGCCATTATCTCTACCACCCACGTAAGCAACAACTAACGTAGAATTAATCATACTGAAGTCCTGTATTCTGATAAGCATCCCCCACTCTATTTTATTTCTCTTGATGCTACAAATAATAAAAGTATTCTTAGTTGGGCTTTGCTTTTTTTTTTTTTTTACAGAATCATAAGGTGAGTGCCTTATCATTACAATGGAACTTTATTCCAGTGATAAGTTCCAGCTTATTCAACTTCTTTTTTTTTTAAAGAGAGAGAGAGAGAGAGAATTTTTTAATATTTATTTTTCAGCTTTCAGTGGACACAACATCTTTATTTTATTTTTATGTGGTGCTGAGGATCAAACCCAGTGCCCTGCGCATGCCAGGCAAATGCATTACCGCTTGAGCCACATCCCCAGCCCCTCTTTATTTTATTATTTTGGGTATCAGGCATTAAACCAAGAGGTGCTTGACCACATCCCCAATCATTCATATATATATATATATATATATATATATATATATTTTTTTTTTTTTTGAGGCAGGTCTTGCTAAGTTGTTTAGGGTCTCACTAAGTTGCTTAGGCTGGCCTCCAATTTGCAATCCTCCTGCCTCAGTCTCCTGAGCTGCTGGGATTACAAGTATACACCACCATGCCCAGCTCCAGCTTATTCAACTTCTGTGCACAATTGTAGAGATGAAGGAAAATTAATTATAGTTCTACATAGCACTTACCTTATTATCTACTTAACCTAATGCAAAATATGGGAGAACTATAGTAACCAAAAGATTTTGGTAGCTTAAAGTCTATTTCCTTTCTTTAATTGAAAATTTTTACCATATATTATATGATTCTATATATTTTTTCCTGGTTCCTTAGTTCTTTATACAATATGCCACAGAAATAAAGAATGGCTTTTATTTTCTTATTCAAATGATACTATGATTTATGAATCTTCAATCAATGAAAATGTTGATCTCAATTTAAAATCATATGTATTTTTTAATCCTTGAGAATTTTAGGTAGTACATGAAAACAGAACCATGGTAGTATAACAACATTAATTCAAGTATTCAGGACTGTCTAAATATGAATTTTTAATAATATTTTTAATAAAATATAATGAATATATTAGAATTGACATGATACACTTATGTAAATCTCACAATTAGAGCTGCATAATTTATTCACATCAATATTAGACCTATATTTGATGTTCAGCTATGCTTTTATTCACTTTAAAATGGTTTCTGTTCGCCTAATTGGTTTGGATTTGCTCTGTCAGGTTTTTCCCCCCGCTTTATTTCCTTAGTGAGAAAGTTGCAGACCTGCTGTTTTATATTAGTTCTCTCTTTTCTTTTACAAGAAAGAAAAAGGCAAGCAAAAATCTAAGTTCAGCAAAAAGCACTTTTTTCAGAGTTTAGGAGCACTTCAAAAAATGTTTCCTGACTTCATTAATGCATTGTAAAGATCTCATGACACATCTGTCACAGAAAATAAATACAAGTAAATAAAATCCATAAAATTTGGTTAAAGATTATTTCTAAGATAAAAACAGTACCTATGTTCTAGAAAAATAAAACATAATGTCATGCGAAAACCTCACACACACCCTTCCTCAACTGGTTTGCTAACTTATTCTGCATTTCTATTAACTATTGGTCAATTAGCACTGTGCTAATATATATAGCACCATTGAAGGTTAGTAGCACAATGCTAATAGAGGCTTGATAGTATTAATTTAACTCTGAATTATTCTTAGAGTTAATTAATGGAAACAATCTTGGGTCCTTTGTCATGAGTGACTAGGCTTCACATTTTTAGCAAGACAACTATCTCATAAAATGATAAAGCAAGAATTGGACTATTCATCCATAGATCTTTTCTGTAGTTAATTGTACAGTATATCTTTGCACTATTCACAATGTAATATTTGGACAATTGCCATGGTAACAATTTGCCTTTAATTTAATAATTATAGTTTCTTTCATTCTTTTTCATATTGAGGAGCCCTTTCTATCTCCAACCAAGATGGAGAATCCAATTTCAAGAAAATAAGTCATGGAAAATACTATCATATAATTTGAGGGGCATTTTCTCCCCTCAGAAGAGGGGAGACTACAGACTATGCATTGTGGATTATTGTTTTTAATCTACAGGTTAGTGATTGCTCCAGTAATTGATCTTTTGGGATTTCTTCTTTCATCAGAAAAATTATGATTTCTTATCTCCCTAGTTATTAATAACACAACAAATGGATAGACTTAAGAAATTATTAGAACAAATTTGTTTAAGTTTGCATCACCAATATAGGACACTTATAAATTATAGACGACAGTTTCATAAAAATCATGCAAATGGCAAAGGAAAATGATACAATAAGTTCTGCTATAACATGACACTTATGTTTTAAAAGTCCGTCTTACTGTACAAAATCGTGAAATAAAAATTGCCAGAGCTTATGGAGAAAATGAGGCTGGAGAATAACACAAAAAATTTGAATTAGACACATAAAGAGAAACTTTATAAAAAAAGTAAACTAGTTTTACACATGTAAACGATTAAGAAATAAATAATGTATGGGGTGAAGGTGGGAGTTCATAACCCACTTGAAGCAAAGTGTGGAATATGATATGTCAAGAAATTTGTAATGTTTTGAACAACCCACAATAAAAAATAAAAAAAAAAAGAAAGAAATAATGGGGGTTGGAAATATAGCTCAGCAGTAGAGCGCTTGCATAGTATGAGTGAGGCTCTAAAGTTTGATCCTCAGCACCACCAAAAAACAAACAAAAAAGTATATGAAAAGAAAAAGAAATACTGCTGGTAACATGGACTTACCTTGAAAGACACCTGATGTCTTGCTTGTGGAAGAGGATATCAAACGAGCTGTAGCTCAAGAGTAATTGTGAAGATATGGATGGAGGGTTATTGGAAACTAACAGAAAATTGTAATGCCAAGTGAGTGTGGCTCCTAACACATGTGGCAAAAGATCATGGATACAAGTTTAAGGATGTATCAGCACATTTTGTGTATTCCTACAGAGTTTGGTTCATTGGGTGACACAATAAATTTGTTTCTCTTAAGCAAAACAACACATAATTAAATGAGAGATATGTGTCCTGCTCAAATCATTCCCTATTGGCAATTTGTATTTTCAAAACAAGAATTATAGAAAAATTATGGGCACTCTAACTTTCTAATTAATCATGATGAGTACCACCTGGCTATTTAATATTGCCCCCAACATCATTACATTTTAATGGCCATATTTTGATTTTTTCATCTACTGTTATGCAAATCTTGAATCACTCATTCAAACTTGGTTTAGCATTGAGAGGTAACAAGGGATGTGAGAATGTGAAATGAGTAATCATGTGACATTTGAAAATCTCTCATTTGCCTGCTTTCTTGTATTCTATCTCTGGAATATGTGCTTATCATGCAGCAAGTATAAGTGACCATGGGTCTCTCTGCACCTTCCAAGAATGAATGAATTTAAAAGAGAAGGTGAAAGGGTGGGACATGCAGAATTTATTCATCCTATCCTATTTCTCTTTGTACATTTTTTTTTCTGCAAGAACAAAAATCTCCTGTGATGTGTTTTTGTACTCTGAGAGAAGTTAACAAATATTGGTAGGAAATGGACTTTGACAGACTTCAGTGCTTCTGTGGTCCTTCGCTGTTATACTTTCATATTCTGGAGCAAGTCTCCACTACACAGAGTAGAAAAATAATAAGTTCTTTGAGCTGAAACTTCATAGTCACTGTGGGATATTCAAGAAGGAGACCAATGGGGAGAAAGATAATATAGTCATAGCTTTGAACTTTTCCTGGATTTTACTTGCTAGAGACCAAGAGAGTCATTCTGACACCTTATTATTACCGGTTCTTTCTCTGTATAGGGAAAAGTGCTCCACAGTCCATATTGATAAAAGTGGAAGGGAGTTCACACATAAGAGGGAAGGTGGTCTGAATTTAGTGTGTAAAGGAAGTAGAGTAAGGCTAAGATCTGCTCCAAGCCTCAGCTTTGGAGACCACTTTCAATGGCAAGTCTTTCCTACACCTCTGATCAAAGCTAAGTAACTTTTTTTGCATTTCCAAAGCACATGTCAGGCGGTCTCATATTTGTCTGTTGTGTGATGAGGACAGAAATATTTCCATCCCAAATCCCCTGTATTCAGTTAATTGTCTGGTGCAGAGTAGGTACTGAAAAAGATGCATGAAAGAGTAAACAAGCTTTGGAACTCAAAAACTTACCAGCCACAGAGATAAAATATCCAAATTTGTTAAGAAATAATACAATGAATTATTGTAGAATGAACAAATAATGTCCAGGAAAGAAGAGCTCAAAGAGGACTATACTGCATTCCATGGAGAGTCTTCTACAGTATGCCACTGCAGAAGATGAACTAGCAAATTAGAAAATATATAGTCCCTACAATCATGGATTTTCTAGTCTAGTGAAGTACCAGACGTTGAGTAAAGAAAACATAAACCAGGGCTGGTGGCCTAGTAGTAGAACACTTGCCTAGCATGCGTGAGGCACTGGGTTTGATCCCTGGCACCACATAAAAATAGAAACAAAGAAAATAAAGGTGTTGTGTCCATCTACAATTTAAAAAAAAATTTTAAAAAAAGGAAACAAACCAACGTATAACTCAAGCTTGAATAAGAATGATTATAAGGCACAACTGAGTAGTTATAATCCACATGGGCAGCCAGTGAAGATATTTTTAAGGAGAGGATACTTAAAAGTGAATGATCAAAAATGAGGACAACCAGAAAGAAGGAATGACCCATGCACAGGCTATGAAGAGATAAGGAGCTTAGATTGTGGGAGAAAAATTGTTGGTTGAACTGGAGATGAGCCAGCCAGGCTTGAGAGACTGGAGTTGTGGGTAGAGAAACAACTGGAGCCTGATCAACTTCATAGAAGGGGTGGATTTTAATCAAGATTGTCATCATCAAAACCTAGTGAGTTTAAACTTAACATTTGTGAATTCTGTTCTGTGTAAATATTACATTAAAACACTAAACAAATGTTTAACTCTGGTTAACCCCATAAGTCCCAAGTTTTCAATTCTGTGAATTTTTCAATGAACTGACACAGCTGCAATAAAATAAGTTGAAAATCATAATCTAGATCTTATTATATAATTTAGTATCACTAATAATATGAATATTATCACTAATCACTCACTAATTATTTTTCTTGATAGAACTTTAAAATATATCTATTTCAGAATTAACCTAAGTGGTGTATTTGTTGCTTGAATTACATTTTTTGAGTGGTTCATAGATGAAAAGGTGAGACATGGGTTAATGGAATGCAAGCTTAAATGTTTAGGGCAAAGGGTCCTGGGGTTGGTAATTTGCTTTCAATTATATCAAAAGATAAGATTGATAGAATAATGGATTATATGTATAGAAGTATGATAAGAAACAAATATAGTAAAGTTACCAATAAAATCTAGGCATTCGATACACAGAAGTTCATAGTAAAACTCCTTTGCATTTGTTGTGTGTTTGAAGACATGCATAACAGAATATTGGGAAAAAGGAGATGCTCAGAAATGAAAATCAGAAAAGATATGATGATAATGAAAAAGTCCCACAACCAAAAGAAAAATGATTCTAGCATACCATTAGATTGGTTTTCCGTGATTTTTTATTCTTATGGCACCTGTTTTTATACAGATAACCTATAGCTTCAAAAATTAAGTCAAATTATTTGCATCATTTCACATCATTTAAACTATCAAATCTCTTGATGAGACACTTCTTGGACTAGGTATAAAGATAAATCTGTTAGGCTAGACCTCATCAATCGCAAACTGTCCACCCAGTGCCTGGCAGAGTAGCAGAAAGGAAGTGATGGGAACACACTGAAGTCCAGTGTGATCAGCAGTCAGAAGGTTCTACTTTAATTTTTTTTTTTCAGGTTTGTGGTAGACATAATGACATAAAAGAGAGATCCATTGTTTCTTTGAAAGTTAGCTACGTGCGCCCAAGAGTCTCCATGTACTCAGTAGTTTAGCTTCTAACCTGTCTCTGTAAAAATGTAAGCATCCTCATGTAAAGCCTACAGAACCCACCGTGCTTTCCCTTGATGAGCTGTTACCCACCCTGAGCATTTCACCGATAAATGAGAGCATCACAGAATCACCACATCAGAAATCTCACGCTTGATCTCCCCATGTTTTCAGTGAAAACATTTCCCTTTTATTGATGTTTGCTCTTGTTGACCCTCTGAGGTCAGAAGACAGGGTTTCTTTATTAAATCTGTAAATCATGGGTATTTAATTGGCTCTAGAAACTTCTCAGTGGTCTCTCCCTATTCCAACCCCAAACAGGGTTTTGACCAACCACTGTGAATTCTGCTTTTCTAAGAAGGTAGGGGGTGAGAGATTATAACAGGCTGCATGGAAGTAGACAGTCTCTTATTGCCTTCAAAGCCCTGATTTTCTTGGTGTAGGCAAAATGCCAAAATCAATGTTTTTGACTCACATAGAGAAATAGTTCAGCATTTATAAAACTATCTGGCTATCCCATTTTTTTTCTGAAAAGGCATCAGACATTTTAAAAATAAAATATGTCTTAGGTTTTTACAGAGGGATTTATTTTTATTCTCCAGGTTACACAGAAAATAATTAGATGATTGTTGGCATTAGCAACTGTGCTAAGATCAATGATACGGCGGGAACGATGAAAGCAGACTTTCATAATGAGAGCAAATGGCCCGGAGTCTATGAGAAATTGCTGGGAATCCAGTTAGGGTGGCATCACTGCTAATTAAAACCTGAGAATCAAGACCAGAATTGTTCAGGAAACCAGACTGCTGATTGCTGAACCAACCTGGAGGGTCATTTTGACAATCTTCTTTGGAATTTTATTTTCTTTAAATGTCTTTGGAGCTGTATCACCCTCAGTTATATTCATTTCCTTTTACATCTCTTTCATTTGGTTCCCCTGGTTTCTATTCTTGTGTTTGACATCATTATTACTTGATATGGGGCATTGAGAAATGAGGGAAGCAAGTTGTTCAGAAATCCTGCCTGTGGCAAGTATTGCTAGACTGGAGAATGTAGCCTCATTTATCATCATCATTATCACTAAAAAGCTATAGGTCAGGAATGTCTTAAGTCCCCTGTGTTTCACCATTGTCTACTAAATTGGGGTTAATTAAAATGTCTCCTTTAAAAGTACTTCTCTTGAGCATGCGTGCACACACACACACACACACATTTTCTTCTCTTTTTCAGAGGAATCATTCTTTTTCTTGCAGGGAGGAATGGAATGAATATGTGGAGGGTTTGCTTTATTATTATTTTTTTTAGATAGGAAAGGAATTCTAGAGAAATGTGGCTTTCAGATAAACATATGGTTCTACCCCCTTGTCAAAACTATATTTCACTTTTAAATTCTCATATTTTGAGGTCTTCACCCCTTACTTGCTTGAGTTGGTGGATTTTTTGGTGTTGTTTGTTTTTGATTTTTTTATTTGTTTGGTACTGGGCTTTGAACATAGGTGTGCTTTGCTATGAGCACTATATCCTCAGGCCTTTCTATTTTTTTTTTTAAGATAGGTTCTCAGTTTCTGAGGCTAGCCTTTAATTTACAATCCTCCTGCCTCAGCTTCCCAAATCACTGGATTACAGATATGCACCACTGTGCCTAACTTCCCTTGGTATTTTAGGGAAGCAAAAGTAGATGTAATCTGTATTTCTGCCCCTCCAAAGAATAAATTTTCATCTGTCGTGGACACACACATATTACCTTGGATGCTTTGTCCCTGGATAGTTAGATTCAGTTAAGACCATTGTGGGACCCAGAAATATGTTTTCACAAGCCTTTGGGGTGATTTCAATGCATGATTCTTGGCAGTAGAGTTTTTGAAAAATCTGCTTTTTGTACTATTACTGTATTAATAGGGGTGAGTACAGGATGCTCTGAACCTACACAGTGGGGGAACCTAAACCGACAAGGTAGTAGAGTCCACAAATAGATGTGTCTGGATAAAGAGAGACAAGTGAATAAAAAATATTTTATTTGAAGATAGCTGCAACCTAATAACTCAAACTGCTCCCTTCATTGAGTCATAAATATTGGGGAGAGAACAACAGTACTGTGCCAAAACAATCTGACAAAGATGGAAAGCGAGAACTGGACTAGTGTGCTACCGTGGAGGTCATGTGGCCTGTATTTTTAAATGTCTTTCTTTCCTTCCAGGTAACAGAAGGTAAACCAGTCATTTTTAAATCATTTATTTTTAATACATTTTATTTAAAATTTAAGTAAGTAAATATCCCTACCCCATCCCACAAATTAATATTAAGATATACATTAAAATTTATCCTAATATTAAGGAGATGAAACTTATATGAAGAGTTGAAAATTTTTTCAAAGACTTTATTTCTTGTAGAGCAATTTTTGTTTCACACCAACATTCAGAGGAAGGCCGAGACTTCCCATACGCACCTCACACGCACAGTCTCCCCCATTATCCACATCCCACACCAGAGGAGTACATTTGTCACCTCAAATCGAAAGTTTTCCATAGGGTCTGCTCTTGGTGTTTGTTATCTGTTCTATAGGTTTTGAAAAATGTACAATGGCATGTAGCCAATATTATAAAATCATATAAGTATTGGCATTACCCTCAAATTCCTCTGTGGTCTGCTGCTTCACCAGCCTCCAAACCCTAACACCACTCAGCTTTAAACTGTGTCTCTTAGTAAGTCACTTTAAACTTCTTTCACTTAGTAATATACATCTAAGTTTCTTCCATATCTTTTCAAAGTCTGATAGCTCATTTGCCACTAATGTTTCAGTAAGCTCCCTTTACTAGTTTTCTCTTCTTGGTGAAGAATATGTGAATGTTCAAGTGCTGGGTGGCAGAGGCACACGGCTATACTCCTAGTGACTCAGGAGGCTGAGGCAGAGGAAGGTTACAAATTTGAGATCAGCCTGTGCAATTTACCAAGACCCTGTCTGAAAATAAAAATAGAATAGGGCTGGGGATGTAGTTTAGTGGCAAAAGCGCCTTGGGTTCAAATCCCAGTACCCGCCCCTACCTCCCCCAAAAATTGCCAGTTAAGAAATGGCAAGAAAATGTATACCAAAATGTGAGAGATGCAAAAAACTGCTAACTTGAGTTTTACTTTGATGTGTTGACTGCACTGCTGCTGGCTTGCCTCTTTGGCCCACTCTGACTCACATTGGTGCACAAACACCTTTAAGAGGAAAGCTTAAAGCCTGCCAGGAGGAGACTTCTTTTATGTTCTTCTTTTTCTCCATTACTTTGAAAGTAGGAGGATTTGATTTTTTGACCTGCCAAGTATCTGTCAACTCAGAACAACTAGATTTTCTTTCCTTGCATTTGATTTCTTGATCTGGATTAAGACCCTGAACGAGAAAGTGGAAACCACTCTAAACAGGAATTGGGGCAAGAAAAAACCTTTTACTCCAGGAGGTCTTGGTAGCACAGACATAATCTGTGGTCCGGAGCATTAGTTCAAAAACCCTGAGTAGTTGTTTACCTAAAGAATCACTAACTGTTATTTAAAGGTAAGATGTAAAATACTCCAGCAAGTAGAAATCAAATCCTGAAGATAGTCTTTAAAAACAGTTTTAGGCGTGACAACTGATAGCTACTTTTAAAGTGCTACCTAATGAACTAGAAGAGGTCTTGATCAGCAAATTTGCTTGCATTGGGTCTCCAGAGTAGTGCAAAGCTTGTTTGGGGTGGGTTCTGCTTTCTCAAATTGCCCTCCTTAAACAAACAGAGCAAGGGGAGAAAGCTTTTAGATGTATAACATGAAGCCATTACAAGAAGCTGAAAGTCAGCCCATGAAAGAAAGGAGCTGTTTAGTGGGTTTCCAGTTAAGGATCTGGGTGGTGCTGGAAACAGAATGGTAGATAATAGACTCCTAGTGATGGCTGTCAGGAGACTGAAAACTGTAGCAGCTTTGTGGGAAGACAGAATTGCCGGGTTTGCCCACTTGACCTTTACTCTGAATAGATGGGCTTAAGAAGATCACAAAGGGCTTTGCAAAAAAGTGGTCTGCTCAGTTCTTTTGGTTGCCTGAAACTCCTTTTTTTTTTAAATTTATTCTGGGGCATTCTAAGTTTGTTTCTTGGTATTCTTCAGGGGATCCTGGTGAAATACCTATTATCATTCTGTAGGCATGCGTTTTAAAGGAAGGTGTTGCTCACTATATGGCCATCATGTGTCCTGGGCAGCAGTGAAACTAAGTGTTTATGAGAAAGGATTACTGAATAGGGCCTCTAGCATCTGTACACTCTACATTATCACTCCTATCAAAGGCATTCATTGAGCCCCCTTCTATGTTTCTGGGTAATTGCATAATCTTATTTAAATAAGAAACACAATCACCATTCGAAGGCAAAATGTGTATCAAAAGCCTATATGCTGCTATGTAGATGAAAGGCTTGCAGATTAATTGCCAGCATTTTCAGAAAATGGGGCTTGACAGCAATGGTTCATGTGAAAAAGATCTGGGAGATTCTAGTTAAGTACAAGTTGAATGAGTGCCAAGGTTATGATGTGGTGGCCAACAAACCAATTTAATCTTGGTTGCATTTATAGAATTATGATTTTCTGCCCTAGGATGCATGGATGCCAATTACACATTTTTAAAATTGTATCCAGTTGTGAATATCACACCTCTGGATAAAATTGGCAAATTCGAGAACATATGAAAGAAACAATTTTTTAAGCCCCTCAAGGGGGAAAAAAAGGCAATAGTCATGTTAAACATAGAGAAGATAAGACTGATGATAATTTGGATAGAAGATAAACCAAAGACATGACATTTCAGATATCTGAAGGACAATTATATAGAAAAATACCCTTTGTGAGATTTCAGGCAAGTTATACTTCCTCCAACCACACATCAGAATAAATCACAGAGGGATTAAAGAGATACATATGGGAAAATAGGAAGAAATCATAAAAATTATGAAAGAAAACAGAGGCAGTGCTCCACAGTCAAGCTACCCGCCAGCCCCAAAGCTTAACCTTGAAAATTAAATATATTTACTAAAATAAGTATTAAGAAATCACTTTTAATTAATCTCTTTGAGGGTTGAATTAATGATTTTTTTATTTATTTGTATTATCCCTGTATTTTTCAAAACTTTACAAATTGATCTTATTTTCTTTGTAAAAATTTATATAAACAATAGATACAAAAACCAAATGAATAAATTATTTAGACCATATCTAGTGATAAAGTTAAGAAAAAGAAAATATTTCTAGCAATTGTATTTTTAGCAATATCTTATAACCTTTGGGCTATCTCCTTCATTGGAAGAATTATGGCAGAAAAATCACCATAAAGCAGATTTATTATAGAATAAGTTTCCTTACGAGAGAGAGGGAGCCTGGATTGGGGAATCACAAATCCCTTTCAACACTGGTACCAGTGGGGCAAGACAAGAAAGCAATTTACAACTGGAAACACAATGGAGATTGGAGCTAAAAGGGATATAGAGTTCCACGACCTCCAGTTAGACATATTTGAAAAGAAAAAATGGAGGTCTGGAGTCTTAATGGTAGGCAAGAAAGCTGCTGACTCACACTTCCTGTATGAGGCCAGTTCTTTCCCCTCCTGTAGAGAAAGAATAGTTCCATGCTTCTAAGTACCTACATCTGGATTCCAGTTCAATTATTTATCCTTTCTGGACATCTGTGCACCTCAATTTCTTACCCATAAAAGAAAATATTTGAAGGCCTATTATGTTGAAAAACATCATTAGTAAAAGGATAGTCTTACCTGTAAGGTTGCTGAGAGCACTGAGCGCTTTAAGACATTTTCATCAATCAGCACATTTGTGACATCAGTCCTGCCTTCTCTTCTGTGGATAGGGGTATGTGAAGGGAGGAGAATGTCAAAAGTGAATCCAGTTTATTTACTTTTAATGATACCTTTATACCTGCAGAAGTCACTCACCCATTTTCTCATCTTCAAATATGACTTACTAAAAATTTCATTAATTAGAGAAAGAAAAAAATATTGAGCCCTTCACAATTTTCCCCTCATTTAAAGGGTGTCACCTCTTATTTGTGAGTTAATATTGGCCTTTTTATTTAGTATTTGACATTTGTGAACACTGATTATTTTGTTACATATTACATATCTTAACAAATATGTAATAATATATTACATATTATTACATATTTGTTAAGACCTTCTAGTTTAGACTCTAAGCATATTTCTATTAGTTCTAGAAATAATAACTGTACTAAAATGCTTGATTCACTGTTGTTTGTGTCCTTGACTTTACAAGATCACTGAGGTGTTAAAGAACAGTCCCAGGCTCTTTGTTACAACAATACAAATGCTTACAGGTACAAAAACTTTTGACCTGTGAATGTATTCATTATGACAACTTTTGGACATCTTTTAGTGTTCCTTGCATAGAACCCCTTACATGCAATTCCATGTTCTCATGGAATTGGGAAGCTGTTGCTGCAATTATTTAAATTTCTAAAATATACCTGCATTGGGAAAGGTGAGCCTGGAGCAGGCAACTTGTTCTCTCCTGCCATACACTAGGGCCCAATAGCAAAAGCTTTGAGTGAGCACAAGTGGAGGAGGATCTATGTATTCCAGGGAGCATGGCTACACCACTGTTGTCTTTCATGTCAAAAAGATCCAAAATGTGGTTGGTTTCTTCCATTTCTCAGAAAGAATTTCCTTTTAGGATACACATGATTTTTGCTCAGGGAATTCTCTCTGGAGAAGTTGATTCTTTCAAATACAAAGTGTCATCTTTGGGGCTTGTCAAGGGATTTGTCTGCATTAATAAAGGTACTCCCTGTAGTGGTAGGAAGAAGTGTCATTGTTGAACAGAAGTCACCACTTCTTTATGTATATTTAATAATGATGTCATTCCTGAACTTTCAAAAATCAACACAGTTAAAATTCTGAAATTGTGGTTGGTACATATATGTTATATGTATTATGCTTATAGTTCTCTTTGATATTCTACTTTCATGAATTTTATTCTCAGTATCCTTCCTCGTAGTCCTTATCTTTTTTGTTTGTTTTTGCTTTTTTCTGCATCTGGGAGAGGAAAGACAAATAACCCCACATGTGTACACATACACATACAAATACAGCAGAATTATCCACTGGCGGCCATATCTGGAAAACTAATTAAAGAGAAGAGCGTATTAACATACACACTGTAAAGCACACTCCATTCTCTCTAGAGTATTCTCTCATTGAAATACAAGGACTTTATCTTTGGCACAGTGGGTCTGAACTAATTGAGATGTCATAAAAAAAAAGAAGTCAGGGAAGAAGGTTAGAGGAGAAGGATGTTGTTGCAAAATGGTCAATTTGCAAGAAGACTTTCTTTAGTAAAAATACAGCCCCCACTTGCAGATATAATCAGTGGTGTGTAGGGGGAGGTGGGCGAGAGGACAGAGAGAAATAAAATGTCTCTAAGAGAAAAAAAGAGCAAGACCTTAATTGAAATGGGAAGCATTCTCATTTTAGAAAATGTTTTCTTAACAGATTGCTCTAGCCCTCTGCCTCCAGGTTTTTGATTAAATTAATGATGGTAGTGATAAGCTCCATTAGTGTTGCTGTTTCCAGAGGGAAATTTTCTACAGCCTCCTCTTTTTCCTTCCTTTCCCAAATCTCAGGTATGACAATAGAATTGCTAATTGAGGCCAGAACAAGCCAAGAAGATGAACTTATTATTACTATGCAAATGCAGGCAATCCAGGAAATTAATATTTCATGTGTGCCTACCTAAACGAGTAATGTTTCCATTATGGGCTTGGTGTCACTCAGCTGGGAAGCTGTTGCTGCAGCTTGTTGTCGTCAGAGAGGTCTTGAACTCGGCTTTTTTGTTTCTTGTTGCCTGCTGTCTTGGGACCAGTCAGCACATCTGACATGTTGTGCTCAGTTGGCCCTTGCTATTGCCACAGATCTTTCACTAGTGCAAATAGATGAACTTGTTATGATCCATAGGACATTATCAACCTGATTTCCTGTCTTGATTGTGAAGTATTAGAGGAAAAAAGCAGCCAAGTCCTAGATAATAAAGAAGGAGAAAAGTATTTCAGCAAAATGAACCATAAAATCCATAATAGAAGATGTGATGGGGACTCTGCCATGCAGCACAATTAGCTGACTGAGAGCTTTGGAAAACACAGTACCAAGAGTGTTACTTTAGGGGCCTGAAATAGTTCCATTAAATTATTCATAAACATTTGTTTGCCAAACATGATTGTATTTCATAGTCTGATAAAAACTATTGTGTTAACAATTAACATTGTATGTGCGGGTGTGCATGCGCGTATAGAGAAGAGTAGTAATGAAAGTAAGCATGAAAAAATTTTGTTTTTAACTCTGACTCTTGTTCTGGATCAAATATCAAACAATAGAACAGAACAGAAACACCAAAAAATCTTTTTGTTTTTAAATCTCCCACGGTACTTGGAATAGCACCAAACATTCAAAGAGACGTGCCATAAGGTGTCAAATTTATTTTTATTTTTTTCTAACCTTGTTAAGAAATAGATGTATTCCAGAAATGGAGATGGGGTGAAGATAAGGGGCAAGGAAAGGTGGGATCATGGGGACCCCCCCACTAATTCTCTCTCATATTGTCTGTCCACAGGGCCATTGGTTCTGATATCATCCTATATTATTTAGCAGGTCTTTCTTTATTGTTATTTGTTCTAATTAGTTATACATGATAATAGAATGTGTTTTGATATATTATACATATATGGAATATAATGTCTCATTCTTCTGGTTTTACATAATGTAGAATTAAATTGGTTGTGTAATCATATATGCACATGGGATAGTAATGTTTGATTCATTCTATTATCTTTAGCAGGTCTTTCTTGACCTTTAAAAGGAATGAACTACAGTTATAAAATGCTACTCAAGAGTAAAGAGACATCTAAGGTTATTGGAGTTAGGAAAGCCTGGAAAAGATCTCATGCAAGTGATTTTGATATAAAGTTCTGAGGAGGCAGAGTAATCTGTTTAGATAGAAATGAGTGGAGCGAGGTTTTTAGGTGGGGGACATATGTCTGATAATTAAAAGTGTTGCTTATTTTTGTGCAGATGGAAAGAAAGGCTAAGCTGGACTATTATAAGGATTGAAAACAGATCTCTCAGAGAACTGGTCTCAAATCTTAACATAAAATAATAGGTGGCAGATCTGGAATTAAATTACAGCATGGCCTTGGTGTTAGGTTTCCTAATCTCAAATGTTAATCACATGATTTTTTCAGAATTTGATCAAAGTAGCTTTTGTCGTCTTTACTGGAGAATTTTTTTTCACATAAAATGAAGCTCTGTTTAAAGTGTAACCTGGATTATTTACATTTCCCTTTTCTGGTCCTCTTTGAGTCTCTTGTATCTTTTCCATGTCACCCACAGTGACAGTGTATTCAGCTACAGACGCCTCCTATGAAGATAAGAGAATGCTTTCTACCTTGTTTTGAAGCCAATGTTCTGTTGAAATTTTTGATGATTACAGCTCATTGTAGTAAAATCTAAAAGGGAATCCCATGGTAGAGAAAGGACAACAAGATGAACAAATAAATGAGTTTAGATCAGTTTAGAATTCTAAAAATTATTTTATGTACTTTAGCATACACATTAATAAAACAGTCATATACAGTTTTATTGGAATATAGTTATCAATTCCTTTATAAAAAATAAAAAGTGCAAGTGCTAATAGGCAGAACAAATTAGATTTGCTGAATCTTTAGACTTATGAAAATATTGATTTTTTTTTTTTGTTATATGTCCCAGTTGACACAAATATATCTGACATTCTCAATGAAACTGCTTACAAAGTAGCCTAAACCTCCCTGGGTTGTATATCAGACAGCACTGTAATATAACAATGAAGAATAGCAGAAACTGAAACCTAAGGATACAGTTTGATAGTTTTTTAATGAGTTTTAATCATATTTTGGAGGGTACAAATCCATAATATCTTCTGATATTCATTATTGAACCTGATGTTTTTATTTTGAGACACACAGTACATGCAGAATAAGTTAACAAACACTAAATGCTTACTAATTCTTTGTTTTCACACCTGATTATGGATATCTATACTCAGATTTTAGGACCTCTCATGTGATTACTGATATTTGTACTTAGGACTTCCCTCAAAGGGAAATATGGAAAACATCATCTCTACATAAAAGGACAGACCATCAAAAGAATGAAAATATTACTGCATATCAAAGTCTTCTTTACATATTAGCTCATGTGAGCAAGATCCATGGTACCTGTTTCTATAAGAACATTTGAGCTATCCTGAACTTGTATTGTAGAAGTTAAATTGTAGAAGGCAAGGATTCTTTGTTTGGGGGTATTTTATAGTATCCAATTTATTCAATATGGCATCAAGAATAACTGGTGTTTTATAAATGTTCAAAATGAACCAGAAAAGCACCACTCTAGGAATGAATTCCCTGGTGCAGAGCTCTAAAGAAGTTTGAGGGTCTACAGGTTAGTGAGGCAGTGACTACGTTATTGCTACACTTCTGTCCTGTGTATGGCGGCGCTCAATAAATATCTGTTTACTTTAATTGAGTGGGCATAAATAGCATTTACCAGAAATCCTTTGCTGGCCGCCAGTTACATTAGGCTGCTGAGAACCATAGCTTATTCTCGCTGGAGCTGGAAGGAAGGCAGCCTCTTTTTAGTATCCACGTTTGTTCAAAGAAGAGAGTCAAGCCATAAGATCAATTGTAATCTCTTATCTCTTGTAAAATGGTGTAATAGAAAACAAATTTTATGTCATAAAGAACCTATGGACAAAAAAGAGCAAATGGAGTAAAATACTAATTTTCTTACAACTGTTACAGAGTTCCCAATGATTCTCATCTTCTTAAAGAAATTAATAATGACTTTCTCCTTGTATACGTGATGGCAGGGTTACCTAGGCATCATAATTTTCCTGATATAAAACTGAGTGAGCCTGAGGGTATATTTAGAGAACAACCAAAGAATCACTTTGGATATAATCTTTCTCCATCTCCATCAATCATTTTCACAAATTTGATATCATAATGTTCCAGCTGTTGGAATATTGACTTTAGCAAACATAAGGAAGTCTGTCTTTTTGTTTATATTATTTCAATTCCAAATATCAGTCTACAGGGAAAACAAGAGATGTACAAAATATGAAGATTATTGTGTCTCACTTAATGAGATTGATCTTCCAGAAACAAACTAAAGGCAGTGATACAGAAAGTGAGCAGCAAAAAGCCACTCTGAAGCCATGGGGGCAGAGTGGGACCATGGGCCATGAGAGGAGGCAGAACACAGTTGGTCTCACGCATTCCTCTGCACACCTGCTATGAAACATTCGTGTTGGCTTCTGACCATGATGAAGAATGGGGACTGTTCTGTAACTGTTTATTTTCATCCTTCTAAAGAAGGTTAGATTTTTCTCTTTGTTGCCTCTGAAAGCGTTGCTCCCCTCTATAATGGCTAGAAGCATTTGAAAATACCTTTTCTTTTTATAAATGGTCAGGAGTCAGAGAGCCATGGCAGCTGGTGCTTGTTCAGTAAATGATATTCATGTTTTTATAGCAAAAGACAGGTCTCATGTTACTATGAATACTTTTCATCCACCAGCAAGGTATCCCTATTTAAATGTGTATTTTGGATCACAGCATGATTGCTGGTAACACATTTTTCTCTCATCATTTCTTCCTTAGTTTTGTGTTTCTTAAAATTCCTCACCACGTTTATTCAAATTTTGCCTAAAAGGTAACATAAAACTCTTATTAGTTTCCCAAAACTATCATCAATCTGAGTGAAAATCCATGGCCATGGCATTTTAAATCAGACTTGACTAGTTTCAGAATCAAATATTGAAACTGAACAATAAATACAGACTGATATTTCAAAGAAGGATGCAATTGTTTTTGCAGAACAAATTATTCCCTAGAGAAAATAAGGCTACAGAGCTATTATCAACTAATATCATGGGGCAACAGGCTGGGTCTTCAATGGCTCCCCACTGAGGTGGAGGAAATGTCCTTGAAGAAGCAACCCATTCTAGAAACATTTCCCCACTGAACTTTTGCTCATTCCTAGGCTACTTCTTCTTCCAGCTAAAGAAGGGGGTAATCATGAAGTTTCCAGTCACTTTACGAGATCAATAATTTATCAGCAAGTCATTTTCTTTGGGAGAAAAAGCTACAAGAGATTACTACCTGTTGCTCATAAGGAGAAAAATAAAGATGCAGAAACACAAATTCTAATTGCTTATACTTTCTCCAAGAACTGACCCCAGAGCAAGCAAATAAGTCCATTTTGCCACATCTCAAAATTTGGAAATATTCTGGGAAGTAGGGAGGAAAGGCTCTTTGGTCAAATGACATGAAATACTAAGTTCAACGAAAGATTATGACTGTCTTGAGACAAAGCTAAAAATATAAACAGACCCATAAAGTGTGTAGCTAAATCCATGAATAAACCATCATTATTTAGAGAATATTTAGATGTATATCTGTAATGTTTTGCAGTTGGTATTAAGGGAGAGAGAAAAGTACTGCTTTTCTCAAAGTGCCAATTGTGTACAAATTTTTCATACACAAAATTTCTTTCTCTCCCCTTCTTTCTCATTTGCTTTGCATTTCCTGTGTTCATATATAGTTGTTTAAATTGTTCCAGGTAACAGATCAGGGGAGAGGAAAGACTCAGTGTGATTGTGACAAAACATCAAATAGCGACCACATTTTTATTTGGACTTGGCCTGCTGCCAGAAGCACATACTCAGTCCTGTATGTGCACATTCACCTACTCATTCCCTTTGTGCTTGCCCACATTTCCTTCCTGCTTTGGCTGCACTTCATGAATAATCATCATATGAATGATGAAATACAACTACGAAATGTTATGTCAATTACAGAGACTTTATATGAGCCTAATTAGCTTAGGAACTGAAGATACTTGCCTCTTTTTTTACTTTTAATTAGTTTTAATCAATCTGAACAACATCCCAAGGAAACATTTTGAGGGAGAATTACAAAATGGTCATCAAGAAGATGATTTTTCCTGCTCACCAAATGTGAAAATCACTATGCAACAAGTGCATGATGTCAAACACTGGAAGTTCATTAATAATGAAAATAACAGAACATAGGTCAAAGAGCTTCATGTGTGGGGAGACACATTTAAAACAAATGATTAAACTTAATGCACATTCAGGACTTGCTGGTGCTAATTTATGTAAAAAGATTTATGAAGTCTCCACCAGGCAAAATCATCTCCATATGCAATTCATTTTTCTGTGTGCCATAGGATATCTTTCTCCTGCCCTGGTCCTAATGGTGTTTATTCTGAAATGTATAAAGAAAAACATGTCAGGGGAGAAGTGTATGAAGGTCACTCCGGCCAGGTAGAACAGTGGGGAAGTGTGTGGGTTTTGATATTAAAACAGAATACTCGTCTAAATCTTGTTTCTGGCACTTCCTTTGGGCAAATTCTGCGGCCTCGGTTTCTTATCAGTAAAAGTGTTGTCATAGAATCTACCTCATAAGGCTATTCCAAGGAATTAAATGAGACAATAGATTTATTGTTCTTAAAGTTCCTGGAACAGAAGTGGGAGCTATCAAAAGTGTTCATCTAGTTCTGATCTCTGCATTCCATAAATTTGTATTGAGCTTTTCCTTTGTAGCAGAATGGACATCCTGCTAGATGATGGGTCCTCCCAGATAGCTTTACATTGAACACACTATTAAATGCTTATATTTCCAAGAAGCATAAGCTATTTAATTATGTCAGGTATTTTATCCTGTTGACTTGTGATTTGAATGTTGCAGACAAACATTTTCTTGTTGATAACCCAGACATTTTGAAAAACAAAAGCACATTTTTATAATGCTGATAAAGGCATATTCATGGACCTAACTATCCTGGACTAACTATCCTGATAGTTATCCTAACTGGACCTAACTATCCTGATTGCCAGAAAATGCCAATTTGGGTTGAATCAAATTATATCTATTTTTAACTTTCACACATTCATATTCTTTCCATGCCTTAGCCAGAGAATTTGGATAGGACTTATGTGTGATGTCACAGAATTGGCATCATGCCCACACCCTTCTCCCTTTTTATTTTTGTTGGGGGAGGGGGACTTAATCATGCTGATCACTGTCTCCAAGATATACTTTCATTACTGGTTTTCAACTTGGTTTTTAAAGGCAAACACAGCTCAAGGGTGAACTGAGGAATGAACCTTCCTTGAACGGAACTTTGTCATTCTTCAGGGAAGTTTCAGTGCATGTCTCCATTTCAGGTTTTCTCATTGTAAGAACTAATATTTAGCCAGTAATCTTTCTACACCCTAATAGATAATTCCCTCCACTCTGTTGAGAAATCAGTCTGTCTCATGAAATAAGTGCCTGAAGTTTCTTGTATTGACCTAAAATTTTCTATCTTCCATTTATTAGTTCTATGTCTGCCTATAAACAGTCACAAATATGTTTGTTCTCAAGACCTCTCTCCCTCACTTATTTTCTCTGATTTTATTCTTAACATGTCATTTCCATATGTATTTTTATTTAATCTTATTAGGTCCAAAGTTAGGGATGAGGAAACAGGGACACTATTATCTCTTATTGCTCAAGTGAAAAAAGAGGCACATTTTCAAAGTGAGTGGGCTATTCTTGGAGTTGCCTTTTAATACTTGTTTTTCCTGAACTCAAGCAATAAATCTACTCCATCTCCCACTTTATAATTCCTTTTCATAGACTCCTATCAGAATTGCTTGAAAAATGATGCATATGATAACTTTATTTTAAAGTTGCCTTAATGAAAATGAGACATCAAGCTTATTAAAACCAGACAGTTGACCTCATGAATAGTGTGCACATCATGCTCAGAGACTAGAAAAGTGACCAGAGCATAAAGAACACTCAATAAACACCAACTCAACCAACAAATGATTACCTGAGCATAGGAATTTTATTTTTCATCTACTTGGTTGTTTTGTTATCTTTGTTGATTTTTTAAGAAATTTGTGTTGGGAGGCGGTGCTCAGTGTTTGCTATGAAGCATCTGTTTTCCCAGCCCCTTCCTCTGAGATCTAATTTCACAAAATCAAGTTAGGCCAGGAAGCTATACATGTTGATGATTCCTTTCACCTAGTAATTTGAGGATCACTGTCCTAATGTATTTGGAAACTTTGAAGTAAAGAAATGTGACTACTGTCAAAGGGAAAAGTATTCAATGACACTTGTTAAAGCACTAGATAGATTTTCTTGATCACCTTTGTGATGAGTTTAGGGACTACTGAAATAAGGTCTTGCAGTGGGAGAGATTGGGTTCAACTTTCAATACAAGTGGGAATTTATAGTCAAGGAGCAGGTAGGAATACATTCATTGAAAATTACTGAGAGGAAACCTCAGGAGTAAGGGGGGGTCTAGTCAAACCAACCTAGCAGAATTCTCATTAAAGACAGGCCAGGGTGATAGCTATCCCCTGGGGATGGTAGAGGATAAAGGTGATCAGATATGAGGTCCAGAGATTCTAGCTAAACTGACTTAGCAGGGTCCTCTACTAAAATTGGATTTTACAAGGAAATAAACAGAAGGGTCTAGCAGAAGATTCAGGAGCATGACTAAAGTTTGGAAAAGCAAAAGTTTTTTTGTCAACAGAAGAAGAATGTAGTGTACCATTAAATGTAGACTAATCTGGGACAAAAATTCATGGTTAATGAAATTTTTGGATGCTTAGTACATTAGAACATGATTTATTTTTTTTTATTTTCTTTACATTCATGGCTCTGGCACTTCCTTTAAGAGTTAAAAGAATCTGTGACAACTCAGGCTAGCTAAAGTATCAACAAGATAAGAGAAGAAAGAAATTCTTGGCTGTGATGGCTTGGGCTCAGATTTATAATCAAAGGAGAGGCTTAAGGTTATAAGAATTTAATATGATGAGTAAATATTATTGTACTGAAGATTTGGACTTTATCTTATTTCCCACTTGTAAAAGAAAGGTCACAATAATCTCCAAAATTCTTTTCTATATCTTTTCAGCATAATTATCCAGATCAATTTTTCTCCTTCACAGCACTGTATAACCTACTTGAAGAAATTGTGTTTAAGTTCAAAGGCAGTTTATTGAACCTGAATAAATTACCTTGAAATATTAGGTTATGGGTTTCTGCCTGCCCATTTACATTATGTGGATAAAGTCATTAATATCTTCATTGAGAGAAAAATTTACTTTATCTTTTGCATGTACATGTATATTTTATTAGAAGAGAATGTAATAGATAGAGAAAGCTGAAATAACACAAATGTTCATAAGCATGTGGTCACACAGTGATAAGCTCTCCCCAAACATTTTCCTATTTAACATGAGGTTCTTTAGTTGCTAGGTATTTTCTTTAAGTTCTGTATCAGCTATCATCTGCCAGTAGCTTCAGGTAAGACTGCTTATTGGTTAACAGAATGAAAATCTGCACTAACAATCTTCATTGCAAAGCCAGTTGAGTTCCATGCTCAATTGTGTCTCAGGGAACTGTTCAGAAACCAGGGAAGAGGGACAGCGTAATCTTTATAGGTAAGGTGGACTTCTATGCACTCGCATGATTTCTTTGTCTCCATCTTCTTTTAGCTTATCTGACCCTTTTATTGCTAACGTTCTCTCTCTACTAGACCCATATTCTGAAGGGAAGAAAGAGTATGGAAAGTGAAGCTATAGGGAATTTGAGGAGGTTCTAAAGAACTGATTAAGGAATCTCTCCTTAATTCCAGAATTTTTTACCAACCATTTGAGCTGTTAAGTGAATGCAGTTGCTGTGCCATTTGGGATGATACACAGATCTGACCAAAAGAAATTGGTATTGGTCTGATGGGCTTCCACTATTTAAAAAGATCCTGAGAAATTTGAGCTGGCCTTTGGGTCTGAGTGCAAATTAGGAAACAGCTTTTCTTTGCAGATGAGGGCTCATTCTTCCCGTTTGCAGAGTGTGTCTCTTGTTTTAAAAGGACAACCAGGGATCCATTCTGCAGCTAATTTAACACCTGTACATTTGCAGGGTTTGCAGTGGGGAGCTGTGTAGCCTGATGACTCAGGTAGCTATTAAAGGAAATTTATGATCTGCAGCTTCCTTGGCTGTTGCATAGGCTCATAAATAGGCTGTGTGGAAAAGTTCTCAACTCTTTGGGAGAAACATGTTTTTAATGAATAATATTATTATTATTGTTATAAAAGGAACAAAAATGAGGTGTGTAACAGTGCTAGAAAACACATTCCTCAATCTACATGGCTATTCAACCTTCATCCCCACCATTGGGAGAATGATTTCAGTCGATTGTTCTGAATCACATTATCCTCAATAAAGTACAAAGGTAATAAGACCCTCCACACAAATGTGGTGTAATCAGAATAATTAGATGTTAGGTCAAATCTGAATGATGGGGTTGATAAATGGCAATTCTGGAAAGGGGCCCTCTGTGGGAAAATGTTGGAAGTCAGGCCCCACCATGGGTGGCCCTTGAGAAGCAGGGCTGAGCAGGCAGCAGGCAAATTCCAGTGAACAATTTTGCAGGTCTCTTCAGAGAGCAAGAGGAAGACTGCTGGGGTTGCAATAGTGGTGTTATGGGAGATATTGGAAGCAGAGGAGAAGAGACCACTGCAAAAAAAATTGAGTGGGAGTATTAAAGCAAGTAATAACTCCAGAAAGCAAGGAAGCTATAAGACCAGGAAAATGACAAGGGCATTGTAGTTGGGTTTTGGGAATTGAGTGTAGAAAAGAGAGAAGGTGGTCTTATCAGTGGTCACATGACATTCTTTCATTCTTTGTTGACCTAAAATGGGTTCCATCTGTGAAAGAAACACTGCCCTGCTTTCTTTTGTTAGATTCCCATAAGTGAACAAAATTGGGAAAATCCTGGGTATGTAGATGGAGAGCAAGAGCTATTACTAGGAACAATTCCAAAGCTGATAAGCACATTTTTATTCTCCTCTGTTGCCTGTAACTTCAGCCCCACCCTCTTGCTACCTGCCCTTTCTTTTACCTCCTCTATCTTGTAGTCAGTTCTATGTGCTCTGCTCTGTCTGGTGACAGTGAAGGCAGGTGGTGGTGACTCATTTTGCTAATTCTCAAAAGTGTATTTATATTTTAATAGTCTCCTAGGACTAAGGCAATTAAATCATTTATGGAATAAATCATGAATGGCAGATTTTGAGACATCAGCAAATTCTGGGGGGAGGGAGACATTTAACTTTTCACAGTTTCTCATCAGATACCAAATAGGGTGACTTGTAAATCAATACACTCTTAATATATTCATTCATCCCACAAAACATTTCTCAAGGGGCCACAAATTTGTGCCTGGCAAAACTCTTAATACTTGAGAATACAACTACAAGGCAAAGGTTCATTCCTTCAAGGAGCTAACAGTCAGGAAAGGGAAAAGAGGAGTTAATAATGTCAGATTACAGAAAAGTGCTAGAGAAGAAAAGCAAGTCCAGTGTGAACCTGTGATAGGACAGCTATGGTGCAGAGAACGTGCTCAGGAAAGCCTTTATGGAAAACATAATGTGGCCAAGAGGACTGAGTAGAACGTTGGATGAAGAGGGAGACGTGTATATGAACATAAAGAAGGTTCTAGCTGCGTGCAGGGGTGCATGCCTATAATCCCAGGGGCTTGGGAGGCTGAAGCAGGAGGATTGAGAGTTCAAAGCCAGCCTCAGCAACTTAGCCAGACCCTAAGCAGCTCTGTGACACCCTGTCTTTAAATAAAATACAAAAAGGACTGGAGTGTAGCTCAGTGCTTAAGTGTCCCCTGAGTTCAGTCCCTGGTACCAATAAATAAATAAAGTGAGGCAATGGTATGATAATAATTGTGTTAAAAAAATTTTTTTTCCACACCACTATGGAGAACTGTTGGGAGGGAGTGAAGATAAGAGACCAGGGGAAGCCAGTTAGGAGACTCTTGGAGTTGTTAGGCAAGAAATGGCAAGGCCCTTAATGAAGGCAATAGCAGTAGATGCAGGCAGGAGGGGACCAGTTGGAGGGAAAGTAATGACTAGTCTTCAATCCTCAATTGCCCCGCTGAAAACCATTAGAAGCTCCAAGTTAATAACCAGCTAACCAGCTGAATTCTCCCAGACATGGCTGAGCCAACTGTGAGGATATGAAGCTTACAAATACATAGAAGAAATTGAAATCCAATTTAATTGTGAATTTTTAGTGTACCTAATTTCCTCCAGTGCAACACGAGTTCATACTGCAATATGTGAATTATTTAAAATATATGCACTTTTCCTGTAGTGTACAGATTTATGGTTGGATACAAGAAAGCCTGATGCTAAACATATGTGCACATTCATTCTTGAAAATCAGGAAACTAGAGAGTTACTATTTCCTGCAGGAACTTATACCAGAAACCAAAAAGTAATATCATGTGCCAGAAAGCACAAGGGAATGAATAAAAGTAAATTGCAAAGAAGGGAAACCTGGCCACCCAAAAGAAGATAACTTTCTCTAAAATTCCGCCACATGTGCCCCTAATCAGTCAGGCTGAGTGACTGCCAGAGAACCCTTTATGGACATCCAAGTGTCTTTTGCCCCCTAGACCAAAAACATAAATCTTGTTTCTCTAATAAAAGCATTTAAGGCAGAAAGTTATGATAGTATCCTCAATATCTTAAAGTTAGATGTGCCAAGACATTAGAAGACATCCATCTTCCCTGTCCCAGTGATTCTCTGGTTCGTCCCTAGGGGCTGTGGCATGTGTTTTCCTTGAAATTTTCAATAAAAGATAAGAAAATAATTTCTTTTGGATCATCAGCTTTCCCCACTGAACTCCTGCTAGGTTGACTGGTAGAGACAATTAAACCAAGCTTTTGCTCAGTTTAGGTGGACATTGTTATTGCAGCATTTGTCCCTTTCCTGACAAATTGCATTATTCCTCTGCCCTCCCAACCATTAGAAGGTCCAGAGGGAGCCAGGTGGTGATGAGGAGGGGCTGATCTCACATTTGTCAACCGGAGGCAGAGCCCGGCTGAGCTTAGAACACCCTTTGATTCAGTGCACTGGCTGAAGGGGTGGGGGCTGGACTGGGGTGGGATATACATTTGAATGCTGTCATTTGCCTCTGAGCAGAAGGCCATCATCTCTAGTGTTCAGAGTAAATGTGATGCCCCCAGATCCGTTCAATAATTGCCCTGATTTCTGCCTGAGGCTTGACTTTCTTCTTGCTAAACCTTGCATCCCCTAACACCCTCTCCCATTACTAACAAAGTGGCTCTTTCATTCTGCTCTGGGTGGTAGCAGCATCGTTCAGCCTGTGCTTCAGCTCTGAGGCTGATTCAGCATCACAGACTTCCCTTTGTGAACATGTCAGTACTTCTCCCTCTTTCCTCCCCTCCTCCTGGAGTTGAAAAATAAGTGGGGGTGGTTGGTTAACACTGAAACATCTGTTGAATGCTAAAGAAGGGATTGAGTCTAATGAATGCACAGCAGTGAGAGAAGACAGGTAGCATTTTGGATAGAATCTGTTGGTCTTCTCCTTATTCTTAACAATACTTTGGCTCAGTAGAAGGTGCCGTGCATTTGGAATGGTACAGGGACAATATGTCTTAGTGCATTAAGACAGTGCTTAGGAGCATATAGATGTAGTCAGAGGTACATCAGCTCAGGCTCAGTTCTCTGAGAATCGACTGTGCCATCTGCCAATATAGGCAGTAATCTTCACCTCACAGGCCAGAGTGCAAATATAGTACATAGATGGGGTACCTAGATGGTTCATGCTAAGCACCCCAAACCATTAGTAGACACTGTTGTCAACCTTTGACATAGTTGTTTTTCTGCTTACACGGTGATCATCTTCCCTAATAGGGTAGAGACATGACCAGATAGGAGATTGGATATGCAAATATGTTCAATAGTAAGTCAACATAGCTGACTTTTTTACAAGGCTAATCTTTGGTGCAAACAGTGGACAGGACAGCGCCCTCTAGTGGCAGTTGAGGGATTGGACAGAGCAGACCCCAAAGAAGATAGATAGATAGATAGATAGATAGATAGATAGATAGATAGATAGATAGATAGAGTGCTTGGGAATGTGGGAAGTGCTATGAATACAAAAGGGGCCTGGGATAGAGAATAGCTGTTTGAGTCTAACAGGTTGGGATTCACTGATAGAGTGCAAAGAAAATTAGACAAGGAAAAAAGGAGCTCTTAGCCCTATTTTCTCCTTTTTCAAAAGGAAACAGAAAATGAAGATGGCACTTAACTTTTATGAGTCTGTTTTCTCATTATTGGAATGAAGATAGTAATGTCTGTTATTTAGTTAGCCTCCTAATGATTGTCTGAGGTTGAACTAATCTGGCAGAAGAAAAGGTTTTTTCAAAGTGTTTAGAACTACATAAAGTGTTTAATAGTAGCTTGAAATAAAGATTTCCAATAATATAGAATACAACTCAGTTGTTTAAAAAACCTAATTTGTCATGCTGTTTACTTCACCTACCTCTTCCTGAATTAAGATCACTAGAATCTACAGACATCAGCCACCTAAGTCATTTCCATTGCCTAAATGATGTGTGAGTTGATCTACATGAAAAAGGGGTGCTTATCCTTAGCTCTCTAATCTTCAAGGAGGTACCCCATGAAGATGAGTGAAGTCTCCATATTTGAAGGACTGGGAATGTTTCTCTCTCTCTTTTTTTTTTCATCTCCTTTCTATAGTCCTTGTATTTATTCTCTCCTCCTTTGTGAATAATGTAATCTCAGACATCTGTGCACAATTTTTTAGTATTAGAAATATCTCAGTGCCCTAAGCATTAATATTTTACTGTGCTAAATAGCCAAATCTGATTCCCCTTCTTGTTAAGCAGTCTGGTTTTCAGTTAGTATATTTCAAAAAAAAATATTATCTCCACAGCTTTTTATATTTGCTAACAAATGCTTTGCTATTGAGAGAGGCAAGATTTCCATTTAGAACTCTAACTTACAGAAGATCAGCAATTCAAAACAGATTCTATAGATCATAATATCTTTTAATACTTTTGGTTAAGAGTGAGTCACTCCAAAGGCAAAAGCACTAATTTAAAACTGGTTGAATACATTTATGTGATAAAGGACAGAAAAAAAAAGGTTGCAGGTGGAAATCCTTGCGGTCTTATAAGATAGATTTTAGAATTTCAGCTAACCAACCAGAAGCATTTTTATTCTATGGAAGACTCCAAAATAGTTTGAACATTTAAAACACCTAACAGATTAAAGGAATATGCATATTCCATGTAATGAAATATTCTTGCTACATTTCATATTCAATGCTATAAAAATCTACTTTGAAGTATTTATAGAAAATGTTTAACAATTTATTTTAAAGCAAATGTATTTAACAATACATCAACAAGGTAGAAGCATTAATTTTAATTTACAGATTAATTAAATGTTAATACATTTTTACCACAATAGTAAAACATGACATTTTTAAAAGTCAAATAATTTCTTACTCACTGCTCTCTAACCTCTGAGCCAACCACTTTCGATTCCAATTATTTCTTCTAGTTTTTACCTATTAACTACTAAGTGAGCTCTTTTTTTCCTGTTATTCTTAACATTTTTAGTCATCCACGATTGACTTTTAACTATTGCAAATTGCAATTTAGCTCTGTTATGATTTCTATTTCCACTCCTCAAGTTCCTTTCCCATTTCTCCAACACAGTAATACAACACATTTTGATTTGATTAGTGTTTAGTATTTATTTAGTATTTACAGCCTTGTGACTGTGTAAATATTATTCAAAGGTGAATCATCATATGAATTTTCTTTTGTGTACAACTCTTTGTTTTAATGTAATAATTTGCCTCTCTGCAACTCTGTATCTCTCTGTCTCCCTCACCCTCTCCAAATGCTTCCAAAGAATTCTAAAACTATTCCCAGAAAAGCTAAGCACTTCATGTAATCTAATCTCTTATTCTTTGGGTCCAATCTCTTTGGAGCCTCTGCCCTTTGTTCCAGCTCCAGCTTTACCTGTTCTCCTCCAGGCTTCCCACACAGGTGAGGTGTTTCCCTAAGCATTCTGTGCCCACTGTCCTGAAAATAAATACCTGCTGCCCTTCACTTTTTCTAGAACCCTGCCTCTTGAAATACCTCACACCCCATTGGAGTTTGACTTGCCAGTGTTGGTAGAACATTCTATCTTCCTCAGAATGAATAATTGTGGAAAGTAACATTTCAGTGCCCTTGTTTATCAAAAAATACCTTTATTCTCTTCATATAGTCATTGATACTGTGCTGCATATAAAATTCCAGAAAGAACTTTATTATCTAAACCTTAAATTTTAATTATTCATCATCTAGTTTTTTGACAACCTTTATCTGCTATTGTCTACTCTCCCATTCTCTTTGTTCTAGCGTGGTTACGTCTTTTCTATTTCTTTGCTGGAATTGAGGGTTTCAGAAACAACTACTGTCATTTGTGCATAATCAGTAACTGATACCTTCTTCATAAAACCTCTAAAATATATCTATTTACTATATGTCTCTGTTAAACTTACCACCTATAACCACTGAACTATGATTTCCAAAGCAATAATGAAATTGTTGAAAATATAGTTTGAAGTAAGCCAGCTTTGGGGAAAAAATATAACTTGCTTTTACTTAATACTTCAAAGCCTTAAGTTTTTAATTTTACTTGATTTCTCCCCAAAACACATGACACACTTTATTTCTCAGTTGCCATATAAATTATATTCAGAAATTTAAGCATAGAAACAGGGAATGAATAACAGTTGTTAATGAGGTGGGGTGGCTTTAAGAAACTGACAGTAAAAAAAATCAGGGGTTATGACCTATTTTTGTTATATAACCTATTTTTTTTTGCCACGTCCTGATAAATTTGGACTATGAATCAAGTCTGCCCTAGTTGCATCACATATAAGCCATGCCTAAACTAGAGTTGTCAGGTTTCATTTTGGAGAAATGAGAGCAGGGCTGGCCCTAATGGAATCAAACAATGACTTTTCCAATGATCTCAAGGTCTTTGAAAATCCTACCGCAGTATCTGTGGACCATAAGCTGTCTCCAAGAAGCCCATATTATATAATGCACCACGTGAACTTGAGGCAGGGGGAGCTTCTCACCCATCTTAACAAGAGTACAGATGACCTTCCTACAAATGGGAAGCAGAGCAGGGAAGGCAGAGGATGGAGGAACCAAACTAGTAAACTATTTTTCCATGAAAGGGTGGAGTTAAAGATGAAGATATTGGAAGTCAAGATATATTGGAATCACATACACATATAAAGAAAAAACTCTGCCTTCATATATATTTCAAAAAAAGTGATCTCCACTTTATTTTTTGCTAGCATGACTGGCATTTCCTAACATTTTCTAATCTTTATTTTTAAAAAGAGCCAGCCTTAGTCCTCAGGTCTGTCACAATTAAAAGAATCTAAGTAAATGATGTTCATTTTTTGTTTACTTTATATATTTTGATAACCTGTTAATGGGAGTTGATGATCATTTCTAATGATTCATAGCTTTGCCTTATAATAAATAAATTTCAATAAAATCAAGTTAAAATATTCATAAGTAATAGTAAAGGCATTAAGCAAATATATCAAAATATGAATATGGTTCACACACAGCTTTGGGGAAACTCAGGCTTGAGGCAAGAAGAGGCCTACCAAGACTTTGGTTCTTTCTGTGGCAAATGTATGACATGGACCTGTCATTTAACTTCTCCTTACCTTATATAGTTGAACCAAATTCCTCAATAATCTGCTTATCTGAAAATTTGTGATTTCAAGGATCTTTAATAGACTATGCACTTGGTATGTGGATATGTTTTTTGATTTGATGTAATTAGGAATGCTGCAGAGACCATAAAGTGGCTGATGGCAACCATCTATAACATCCCACAGAGGGACATGGGGGTGATGGAAGAGCAGACTCACCATTGAATGGAGTTTTAGAATTGACACCAAACCTACAGGTCATGAAGACTAACTCTCCCTGCCAACACTTGTTTAATAAATGAGTAAAGTGTCCCAGAAAAAAAAAAAAACTTATATGGCCCATTATCATACAAGCAAATAGAGACAAAGAACTACTTAGATACTTGGTCCTGAGCCTAGAACCCTGGATCCACTTCATTCCTCTTCATATTATATCACTATAGTCTTATGATTAAAATTATATCATAATAAAGACCTGACTTTATTATGCTTATAGGAAGTAGTGAAGGTCACACAGGCATGTGGCATGTGGAAACGTCTTGCATTCAACACATTCAGAAATGAAGTATGGTTCAGTCGGGTGGGAAATCTAACAATCACGTAGCTACTTTCATCAATACCAGAACTAATAGATATAACCTGAGACCACTATTTTTTGTGGGCACACATTGAATAATTTTGTCCAAGTATCTTCTGTTTCCATTTGGTGATTAGAACTAACCAAAATATAGGGTATAATCAGATTCCCTCCGAGAGAATATTATGAAGATTTGCATACATTGTAAAATACTTCAGAACTGTACACAGGTGCATTATTAATTTCTATTTTTCTTATTGGTGAAATAAAGTAGTTCTTAAAGAAAAATGATGGAAGAGAATGTTTATGCACTTTTTGCTTCTTTCCTTCCAGACCTTTGGAGTCCATCGACTTTTTATCAATTTAATTATTGTGTTATAGATGTCTAATGTACTTGCCACACAGGAGGCTAAGTAGTTTCCTTCCCCCAAGGTAGTTTTCTATTGCTGGGGAGCGATCCATCTGTGAGCCGCTCTGGCCTCTTTAGAAATATCCTCCTATTGATTACTAGAAAGAACTTTAAAAGATGATTGAAGAAACATAGCATACCAGTGTTTCTTCTTTCATTATAACCTGAGGCATGTCCCTGAAATGGGGACTTGAAAAAAGATTCATAGAGCACATCAGAAAAGAGGGATGGGTGGCATAGGAATGGGGAAAACTGGGAAGAGAGGGAACTTAGACCAGAACAGGTGTACTGGTGAAATTGTGATCTGTCTGCAGCTGACTCTGAATATGAAAAGTATCTATTTTATTTCCATAATAAAGGCATTATGTTTAAAATGTTCTCACTGGCTCCCAAAGGGGAATAAGTTTTTCCCCCCCAGTGGTAGAAATAAAATTAAAATATCACCAAATATTTATTGAATACTGTTGACTTCCCTGCCCAGAAACTTTCAATGGCTTCTTGCTGTCAAATTAAGTATGTTTTGTTCACCTCCACTCTGAGCTGATTCCCACTTGTGAATCCTAGCTCTGAACCACATCCAGATTCCAGCTACTCTGACTTCCAGGTTCAAGGTTGTTCTTCCAAAATGTTTCCTCAGGCTATTTCCTCAAATATTCTCCTTCCCTCAGATTCCCCAAGTTTCTTTTTTTATTATTATTTTATTATTATTTGTACTGGCAGTTGGGGCTAGGGGCACTGAGCTATATCCCCAGTACTTTTTATTTTTTTATTTTGAGACAGGGCTTTGCCAAGTTGCTAAAGCTAGCCTCAAACTAGCAATCCTCCTGTGTTAGCCTCCCAAATTGCTGGGATGACAGTTGTGCACCATTGAGCCTGGCTCCTTTTTAAAATTTTCAGTACCTGCTGTGCTTACTCCTGTGTTTTGCTTAGTAATTATTGGTACACATGTTATTCTCTCTCTTTTGTCCCCTCAAGGCTATGATGTTCTTGACACATTCTGGAACATAAAATTAATTTACACTTATCAAATTTTAAAAATAGCTTAAATAACTTACAATTTTTTTCCTTTAAGAATTGGTATCTAATTTTTTATTGTTGGTTGTTCAAAACATTATATAGTTCTTGATATATCATATTTCACACTTTGATTCAAGTGGGTTATGAACTCCCATTTTTACGCCGTATACAGATTGCAGAATCACATCAGTTACACATCCATTGATTTACATGTTGCCATACTAGTGTCTGTTGTATTCTGCTGCCTTTCCTATCCTCTACTATCCAAGAATTGGTATCTAATACATGAAAAAGTAAATCATCGAAACTTCAAATCACCATTAGGACCACAGGGCAAATATTTCAAAGAAATGTTACTTTAGTTTCTCAACTTAGATAAAAGAAAAATCTCTTTTGACTGAGGGAATCTAAAGACATTGCTTCCAAGGAACCAGGATTTCAAACAGGTTTTAAAAAGATTTAGTTAAGTGAAGATAATTTAAGAAATAGCACAAATTACCCTCAAAAGTATAGCATCCAGGCAAGGGAGAAATGGCAAATATTTGTCATAGCATATTTATATAGTGCTAGAGAGTTTGTATAGCTTGTAAATTATTTTTGTATGCACTGTATTTGTCCTCAAATACCACCCTGTAACACTTGGGTACTATAATCATGTAAAGCCTTCTGGGATTATCTGTTTATTCTTCACTATTTGTGTGATCAAAAACAGGGGGAACCATTATTATGCACGTTTATTTCTCTCAAAACCAAGCATTTTCTTAAGAAATAAGTAAATGGAGAATGATTATACCTATTATACAAAATAAGTCCTTGAGAGAAGTATGCTTGATTACAGAGCCCAGACTTACACAGAGGGCCTCTTTTGTCTATGTCCAGAGCTCTCTCTTCCACATCAATGCTTCCAGCAGCCCAGGACCATGGGCACAGGCTGGAGAGAGGAACTGTAAATGTTCGTCTGAGGGATGTTACACACTAGCAGACAGTGCCATTTAAAGATTAGAGCCAGCAGAGTGGAGCATAGGTGACATCTGTACCTTGTGAAATAGCATTGATTAGAAGGTACTCTTTTAAAAACTTCAATCATTTAGCAGTAGAATTAAATGAAGATAACGTATGAGGAGCATTACATTTCACAAAATGAATAGAACTACAGATGATGCCTCTTTAGAAACAGGTTGCAGGGAAAAACTAGATAGATAAACTCTATGTGAAATTGTATGAAGACAGGAGAAACGACATTTCTCCAGTCTCTCCACCAATGACCATATCCACTTCTTCAGGTAAGACACCATTTTCAAGAAGGTGTCTTGACACAAACCATTTCTCTCAGATGTCTCTTGAGCATTCAATTTAAAAAAAAAAATCAATGTTTTTAATATCAACTGTGCAACTATGGAATACGCAGGGGAGTAAAATATTGCTCCTGGCCTCCTAGGAAGGGGAGAATATCAGACAACTCTGTGCATGGATCCACCCAGCTTTGCTTCTTCAGGCCCTCTGCCACTTGTTCTGTTCCCAGCCCCAACAGGGCCTTTACCTCAACCTCGCTGCATTGAAGACTAGAATCAAAATGTCATTAAGAGGCACTGAACATCTATATTGAGTTCTTAGTATAATTATGCAGTCCTCTGTTATATCATTGGACTATATTTTGCTCGATAGCTCCAATAACACCTAAAAGTGCACCCTAACTTATGCGTTCAACAGTGCACATAGTAAGTACTTCATTCTGAATAAATTTAAAGCCCTCAAATTATAAAATATATTGAAAATAAAAATGCATCTAGTGTTATATCTCAAAGAAGAAAATATTTTTTAGTGAGAAAATCATCTAAAAAGAAGGAAAGTAAAACACCCTACTATCCAAAAACTCAGTTGTTAAAATAACAGAAAATAAAGTTAGAGTATGAAATAAGAAAGAAGGCATTTAATGGCAATTTTGCTTTGGATGTGATTCAGTTTGGCAGTCAAATTAGTTTCCTACTGCTTCATAACAATTACCACAGAACTAGCAGCTTAAAACAGCACTCTTTTATTATCTCACAGTCCCTGTGGGGTAGCAGTCCAGGCAGGCTTTACATGGGTTCTCTGTTAAGGGTCTCACCAAGCTGCAATGCAGGTGTCAGCCAGGGCCACATTCTCATTAGAGGCTTGACCTGGGAGGAAAGGCATTGTTCTACTTCTAGGCCACCTCTGTGTTGGCAGAATCCATCTCCTTGTGGCTATTGGACCAAGGACCATGTTTTCTTGCTAGCAATTGGAAGGTCTGTTCTCAGCTCCACAGGGTGCCCATAGTTCCTTGCCTTTTCCCCCTCTTAGAACACATCACCTTACTTCTGGTGTCTGACTTCTCAACAAGACAAGTCTTTCTCTGCAAAAACAGAGTCTAATATAATGGAACCCAGTCCTGGGAAAGATACTCCATCACATTTGCCATCTTCTATTAGATAGAGGCAAGTCACAGTCCCTCTTGTGCTCACAGAGGAGATCACGTAACACAGTGGGATCAATTCAGGATGGGTCCACCACAACAGTTTTGTCTGGTACGGTCTACAGAAGTGGTAGAAACCAAGTCCAATGACTAAGTTGACCTGTATTTCAAGAAATGTATGTGTAAACATACTCAGGCACTGTGCTCATTTAGGGGTAAACAATGGAGACACAGTTGCTTTAGCTGTGAAATGCATAATCTAATGGGCAAGACTCACATTACAGACAAACAAAAATCCTACTCCCATGTATAAATAGTTTACAATAAGTGCTGAGAAGGAAAAGAACAGGGTTCTAACAAAAAGATTAATGAGGATTAACTTGGGTGCTATGAGAGAGAATGAGTAATAAGAAAAAGTGTTCTGGATATAGCAATCAGGGCATGTTTTTCTAAAGAAGTTTCTGACCCAACTAAAGAATGCCCAAAGTTTTTCACAAGGAAGGAAAGAAAACTTTCGGTGGCAATAACACAAAGGCCCACAGGCAGGAAAAGCTACATCTGTCTGAGAAGCTGGAAGAAGACCAGTGTCACTAGAGGAGATGCATTGTGGAGAGATTAAGGTTCGGAGGTAGGAAGGGGCTGCAGGCCATGATAAGGATTTCACATTTCTTAAGTGCGGTGGGAATCCATTGAAGGGATTCAGCAAGGAAGGGATATGACCCAGTTTGAAAAATACTACAGGAGAAAAATATTTTGCATTTTTTAAAATCCTCATTAACTTGAAAGGAATCCTGCCTGTTGTATATGGTGTGATGCTTTTTTGTGGCATTGTTGACAAGATTTCCTAGGTAGTCTCCAGGGAAGGCCCTGCTTAAATTAAAATAATTGGTACTTAATCATGTCTGAGTTAACATTTTTAGAAAGCTGCTTTTGGCATGATAATTCCTTTATTTTCTCCTTTCTTTCTTTCTTATTCTATTGTGATCACAATTTTATTTTAGGAACACGGACTTTGCAGGCAACACAGTTCTGTTCATATTTGTTATCCCAATTTTGTCTAAGATCTTACAAAGACCTCAGTGATATAAATAGCTTGGTTAACATAAATTGACCTTATTCTGAAAGATTTCAGTTGAGAAACATGGAACCTAAATTCTGCTTTTTTCCTCTATTATTCAAGGAATTCATGGAGTAAAATAATGTTTCCATGTTGCCTCTCAAGTAATAAACAATATTTTTTCCTATGATTTTTATCTAATTAGTTCTAAGACAGCATAGAAATGCTATCTGAAGGTCCTCTGCAGGAACTTCATTCCCACATAGAATTCACTGTTGGCAGAAAAAGGACATGCTACTGAAGTTTTTTGCTACCAATTAAATAGCAAAAATCATCCCACTGAGAAAGCACAGACTAAACTTTATCTCATTAAGACAAAGTCCAGATGCCTTGTTTACTTGTGGTTGAAAATCAGTGACCTGTTGTCTTCTAGAAAAATATAATTTACAACCAAAACAAGAAACAGGAGGTATATCTTTATCACTTTGTCAAAGCAAGTAATTAAAATGCAAGTTTTTATTTTCAAATGGTTAGTATTAGCAAGTCACAATGGCTTAGAATGATTCAAATTATTCATTGTGCACTGAATTAGACAAAGGAGAATAAAAGGAAGGGAGAGGGAGATAGTATAGGAAACATAGTAGAATGAATCTGATATAACTTTCCTGTGTACTATATAAGAATATGGTACAGTGAATTTCAACATGGTGTACATCCCCAAGACTGGGGTCCTAATTAAAATAAGATATACTCCATATTTGTATAAATATGTCAAAATAAACTCTGCTGTGTCATGTATAACTAAAAAGAACAACTAAAAATTTAGAAAACATGGAGAATTGTCTACTACGGTAGTACTTTAAGTACTGCCTTAGGCTTAGTAGATTCTCAGTTGTTAAATGAATGAATAACTGGTGACTAGATGAGGTAAGACTGGTGGATTGCAGCTGGTGTCTCACTAGTTTTGCAGGTAATTTGCAGAATCTGGCCACCTGAATTATTAGGCAGGACCGGGGTCACAATCAGGGATGATGATTTCTTGGTTGTAACTTTGGTAACATGAAAAAAAAAGATTCAATTACTAAACAGTAGAAAATATCCTTCCATAACATTCATTTGATGACCTATGTAGCTTCGATGACTTAATAAATGGTTTTTATTGGATCCTTCATTTTAATTTGCTTATAGTTGGTAGTAGAATTTTTTTCCTTTCCCTTTCAGGAGCAAGGATATATGTTACTGAATGTAGCATTTTACATAGGTAGCACACACACAAGAAAAAACTGCATTTAGCTGGTTCTTGGGAAATTGTATCCCAAGGGTGCAATAAATATGCCAGTTTTATGGAACAGATGTACAACTGGACACATTGAATTATGAAGATGGAGCAGAATGCAAACGATTAATAATGCTACTGCTCTAAAATATAGATGAGACTCTTAAAGAAATGTTTTTGATAGTTGTCTCAATGTTGTACGCTAAGATGATCTACACTGTTTTACAGTTCATTTAGATGTGCTTTATTCCAGGAAGTGAGTGTTAAAAAGTTGAACAGCACTAAAACTCAGATATTATTTTTTGAGTATATGGAAATTTGTCCAAAGGACAGAACTTTAAGGATTCTACTGCCCACATCATGTACATTCTTGTTCTGTGCCCCAAATGACACAAATATATAAAATCCATGACACAAGTTATATAAGTTTCTATTTGCAGTTTATTCCATTTAATAAACTTTTGGAAAAATATACTCAGTATATATTTGGAAATTGTTAGTGTATCTAATGGGAAATTAGGGGATTATAACATAAAGAAAAGAAGTTATTTACCAAAGTATATCCTTTAGGTACCACACATTTTCTAACTTTTCTCTAATGTTAGTATTTAAAACTCATTGGTAGAATGTGAGTTCTCTTATACATAGTTGTTTAGTTGAAAATATAACACATTGATACAGATGCAAATGCATCAATTTATTAACCTTGGAATTTGTTAGACTTTCTTGCTTTGTGTTTACTGTATTTCTCAGAACCACGAGTTGAAACTATTTTATGATCCTCAGGAAACTAGATAACCTACTCAGGAATATGCAACCTTCATCTTCTTGACTAGTCTCTGTTCCTGACTTCTTGACTTCCAGAACTTTGAATATTTTGAACCTGGAGGCTCTGCCATAGAACTGAGAATGTTCTTCCAGCTTAAAAAATGTCAGTATCCCTAAGCTTTTTAGGTTTGGATTCCCTTACTTGTAAAGTAGGTATAAGGATAATACCTACCTCATAAAGTATTTATGAAATATTAAATGAACTAAATCTGAACTAAATTAGTTCAGTTATAATGTAAAGCATTTAAGCAGTGCTTGGCACATAGCATCATCTTTATTTTCATTATTATTATCCTTTTACAAAATTAAATGCCCATTAAACATAAAGATGTTTCTCTCTTTCAGAAAAGAAAAGGCAGTCATTTCTATTTCTTCTAATCTCATGACCCTTAATCAAGATTTCACAGACCCTTGAATCATATATCCAACACCTTTACTTTATAAGTAAGAAAAAGGAAATCCGGGGAATTGGGATATCTTACTTCAGATCACAGCTGGTTAAAGAGTAACAGATCCTGTATCCAATTTTTCTGATACCTGTGGGGTTGGCACATGGTTTTTACACAGCAAATTTCTCTCTTCCCCTGTAGCTATCCAAATGGTTAGATACAAGTTCCCCATGTAGTATGCTGTAGGTTTTTTTTTTTTTTTTTTTTTTTTTTTTTGCTAAACCTCTGGCTCTAATTATAAGTTATCTGTTTCTAATAGCCTGCAAGGTATTTCAGAGGGCTCTTAACATATAAGCTGAGTCAGAGAAATACAGAAGTTGCTTTATGATGAAGACAGGTGGGGCTTATGTCCTGGGACCCGAAGGTCCCAAGGCACCATGCGTGGTTCAATACCCTGCTACTCTGACTTGAAATTCTAAATGTTTTTGAGTAAGGAATCCAACATTATACTTTTTCTTTGGGTCTCACAAATTATTTGACCAATTCTGTATAGCATTATTGGATCTTTGTGATAAATCCCTGGACTCTCAGGGAACTTCAGATCTGATTTTTGCATGGTAGAAACCACTATGTTTTAATAGCAAAGCTTAGCACTGTAAAGCCCCAATTAATAGTATAAATGAAAGAAATAATTTCATTAGAACAACCTGTTGCAGTTTATTTAAGGAGGCTTGTTAGCTATGATATGACAGTATAAGGAAAAAGACCTGCCATGAGACAGCTTTACCCAGAGCTCTTAGAGGATGACACTAAGATTGGGAACTCTATAGGTTTATCCTGGACTAATGCCTCTCAGGATGTTTATAAGGGCTTTGTCCTATTTTTTTGAAGGAATATAATTCTACATACAGGAATAAATTTAATCATGCTGTATTAGACCATGTACAAAAGAAAAATACCTCCTCTGTAATGTTGAGCAACACTCTGACCATACAGCTAGATTAATGGCTGTATGCTGCTTGTTGGAAAAGCAAGATGGCAACATAAAGTGACAGAAATACATTACTAAAAAACAACTTTGGATTCAATTAGCAGTCCTAGCACTTTAAACTAGACAACTAGCAGAGCTAAATCATACTACACAAGAAATGGGCCCACGTTTTTAATGATGTGAAGAGAAGTATGGCCAACTGACCTGCCCACTACCAAGGGTACCTCCAAACACTGACCTCCTGGACAAACTGGGGGGGCTCTGAAGCAGACCGGCGAGAATGGGGAGCTCACTCTGCATCTTTGCCCTTTGAATTAATTCTGGTTGACCTATTTGAGCAATGATTGAAGAATTTTTGATTCAGTTTGCCCCAATCTATCCCCTGGTGAGCAGGGGCTTGTTATTTTTTAATGAAACCATTTTCGAGGCCTGTTGTTTTCAGTGTTGGGAGCAGAGGAGAGTGAGGTTATGTTTTTTGTTTCTTATTCCGATTTCTTTTTCATCAATCCTTCTAGCGCAGCTTGTGCTGCTGAATTACTTTTAACAGCGTCTTGCAGCAGAGAGTACTTTCTGGCAAACAGCGGGATAACACTAACAAAGGATAAAAATAATCCCGGATAATAACAAATGAGGAAAAAAAAAACATATAGCAAATGCCTTTTCAAAGCAGATGACAGAATAGTGATTATATTTTTTTATTATTCAGATTTATACAGCAATTGATGTTAGGAGATATTTGTCCCAACACTAGATTTTGTAGCCCAACATCTGCCCTATACCTAGAAATCACTGTGAAATGTTTATATTGTTGCTGTTAAAGTGAATTCTGTTTACTTCTCCCAGTCTTCTTTCTTTGTTACTAAAGATAGGGAAAAAGTCCATCCTTGTTTTCCCAAAACAAGTTTTCCAATTATAAAATTTTTCATACTGTGAAAGTTGTCTAACTATGTGACGAGCTGCCCCTAGTGTGTAAGATTCCATCTCCTCTTTTCAAAAATGGCTTTAGTGAGACTGTTGCTTTTGCAAGTTGATTCATAAAGCTTTCGTGTGTACAAAAGTCTTAAACATCTAGAAAACAGTTGTTTATAGAATGCAAAGAGCTAACTTGAATGGGGAATGGAGCAACAATACCACAGAAAAGAGAAGTTTTCACAATATCAGTGTGAGCTTTAAAAGAACCTCTAACAGCAGTGCATTACAATACTTAGTACAGGTTGACTCGATAGAGTCCTTAGCCACCCAGCAACACATCTTCATTTCTTCTTCTATTTCTTAATGAAAATATTCGTAGTTTTTCACAATGAGTGTCAGTATCATAACTTGAATTTTGCTTAAATTCAAAATTGTTATCTGGGATTGGTGACTCAAGGTGAGACTTATACTTCTCTTTTCCTTTTCTTACTTTTTTTTTCTTTTTTGTAAAGCAGATTGTATAGAAATTGATATTTGTGTTCATCGTTTTTGTAAAAAAAAAAAATCAACCCAAATTTTTGGAACAGCTGGCTATAAGAAAACATCTGGAAAATTATCAATGTAGATTTTTAATTTCAAATGAATAAATGTTCACAGGAAAAAAATATCAGCATGCTAAATATTCTCCACATAAATCTAGTAAAACTACACTCATGTCCATAATTCAAGATGAGGTGGATAATTAGCCTTCAGAAATAATACCCTCATTCAATATTTAGAAGCCACAAAAAATTAAGTATTTGAAAATGTTAATGGTTCTCGGTGGAACTTCCTAATCAAGTCCAGAGTGTTAATTGGAATTACTCTAGCTTAAAAAATACTCCAGAAGAACCTTAAAATATAGCAAGTGTCCCAGGGGGTCATAACTCCATCTCACGTATTATATGTGTTTTAGGCATCTTGAAGGAAACGTCCTGTCCCCCTTCTATGACGATTCCCCTCCTTTCCTCTGATAGTGTCCTACTGTCAGCTAGAATGTTCACGTCCCAGAAGTTTCATCTTAGAAAATTCAAATTACTTACATTCAATCAACATTTTATATTTCACTATTTGATGTCTGTAAAACAATAATTTCTAATATATTGGAGAAGGGAGTAAAACTTCAGTCAACAGGCGTGACATTTAGACTCTTTCTGAGCCATCTAACTCTTCCATCTGTCCTAACTCCCACCTTGCATTTTATCATGAAGTGACACATAATAGAAGTGCAGCCTAATAAATCTAGGCCACTGACTTACTCCATTTCCCCCAGGATAGAAATCCCTTCTGTTTCTTTTCTCTTTTGTTTCCAGGTTAAAGGGTACATTTGTGGACATTCAATACTGTGCATGCTGATCTGAAGGAATTTCCCTGGGGGAATGTGAGATGTATATATCTTATTTATAGTCTCATGGGAGATTTTTACTTTTAGACACTTACAGATAAATCAATACGACCTCGGTCCTTCTAAACCAATAATATATGTTTAGTTTACTGAATTGGCTTATAAAATACCTGATAAATTAAAATTCTCTTTTTGGTCTTCAGATGTTTTAAGCACCTTACAGTTATAACATTTCTGTATTAGAAGAAATTATTGCAAAAATGTTTAGATAATTCAGACTCTGAAAAATTGCTCTGCCAAGTGTTTAAATTATAAAAATGTGTGCCATTTCTAAATTAATTAATGACTAATTGTTTTAACGCTAATGTTTTCTCTTAGCCTAAAAATGGTCTCAGTTACGTAAGTACTTTCTATTGACTCACAGAAGATGTTAGAAGTAACTATATAATTAGAAAATAATGAACCAGGATCAGGAAAAGATCCTGGGTAATTTTTTATGTCTGTAAGAAATATTCACTTATTTTTCAACTTATATTAACAAAATATCATGAGTATTTTATTTATTCATTATTATTTTGGTACTGGAGATTGAACCCAGGGGCACTTAACCACTGAGCCACATCACAAGCCTTTTTTTTTTTTTTTATTTAAAAACAAGCTCTCACCAAGTTTCTTAGGGCCTGCCTAAGTTGCTGAGGCTGTCTTTGAACTCTCAATCCTCCTGCCTCAGCCTCCTGAGCTGCTGGGATTACAGGCATGCACCATGAGTACCTTTCTAAAGGTACTTTCTTTTCCCTGTAAAGAACGTGGCTTGCTTCATAGTTTGTATAACATGGTAGTTGAAACAATTTAAGAATTTATCAACCTTAAAATAGATATGATACTGTCTTCTCAATTGCTAATATCTAAACTTAATAGATAAAAATAAACACTGAGTTCTAAGAGTTTATGTGTAAAAAGGTGCAATTGAGAGCAGGAGAGAAGAGAAAGAGTGCATAATATATTAGAAAGAAACTACTGATAACTGATTGTCTAGCCCATCTCCTGTCAATGATTTAGTGTGTGAAAATTGCTCAGCATAATTTTTGTGATTGTCAGAACATGACAATCAATATAATATACTAGAAAATGATTTAGATTCACTGCAATCCCAGGCTCCTCTGGTTCTAAAAAGATGTCAATGGGAGGACATTTAGCTCTTGGAGTCTCATGCTTTTCTTCTGGACAAAGGGGATTAAAAAGCCTGTTATTGGGAATTAAGATTGTGAAAGCATGATGGAAAATGTAAAGCAGTGTTTTAGTATGAACTTAGAATTCACTGAGAGACACCAACCCAGCAGAAGATGCCTTTAGAAGTAGTGAGCCTCCCTGGTTGTATTTTGAAAATAAGGGGAAAGGCCCAGGAAGATCGTGATAGTTGCAGGACTTGAACCTCAGATCAGACCTCTGAGCATACTGAGCCATGACCTTGGCTCACCTGCTTATCATTTCTGGTTTGTTTCATTGTTGTTCTTTTGATTATCTTTACTTTTAGCATATAGCCTAAAGGTTAGAATGTGGTTGGGATTATTAAGAAGCATACAATAGTAACGTGTAATCCCTTTGGAAAATGTAGAAGTCAAGAATGAGAATACTATAGAAATTTCTTAAGTTGCATGCTTGCCTATTTAGAAGTACTAGCAAGTATGCTTGATTTTGATCATGTTGGAAATGTAGCTTGTGCAGGTCATCTGTCTACTTTCAAGCTAAGCAACTATTTTGCCAGATCCTGGCTATAACACCAGTGATATCAGCAGTAATGGAATAAGTTAGATATTATATGAACCCTTGCAGCTCCCCTTAATAAATTGGAGTTGATTTATTTCTTACTGAGTCTCCATACTAAGGAATCGGAAGGAAACTTTTTTACTATAACAACTAAAATGAGACTATGATTGAGAAATAACATCATTGAAGCAAGTTTGGGGACACACTATTAAACAATTTTTAAGATGAGTCTTACTTTTCTAGAACTGGGTTGTCCAATGGAACTACATATGTAATTTTCAGTTTTCAAGTAGTTACACTAAAAAGTAAAAAGCAGTTGAAATTAATCTGAATAACATTATTTTAATTCAATATATCTAAAATATTTGAATATGTAATAAATATTTTAGAAGTATTAATAAAATATTTCATATTCTCTTTAACATCTTTGAAATAAAGTGTGTTTTTATTCTCACCAATTCAGATGCCAAATTTCCATCAGAAATACATGATCTGTATTTGATTTTATAAAATTTGCATTTGAAAAAGTAAATTTGCATATGCAAGTTGTTCCAAACAGACTTAAAAATCATTCCCATGATTGAATTAAGTATCAGTCATTAATTTAAAATTTAATTAAAGTTAAAAATTCAGCTCACCAGTTACATTTAGCCACATTTTTATTACTCAATAACTACGTGTAACCATTGGCCATGAAAAAAAAAAATACAGTTCTAGAATATATGCAGTGTTCCTATTTTACCATATTCCCACATATGTGAGAAGCAAAAGGGACAAAATCTATCTTTCCATATATTCTACCTTATTTCATTTACTAATGCTTTCTTTCATAATGCAAACATTTCCCACATACTTTCTGTAGTACTTAGACTTTTCTTTTTCATACTAAGTAATTTAATGACTGATGGGAAGCTAAAGTTGGGAAATGGCCTTAACTGTGGTGGGTAGTGCTGGAATCAATCAGATTTCCTTAACAAAGACTTGTGGGTTCATATAAGCATGTGCCCTGCTTTATAAATGCTTTCAGTGTAACCTGCTTTGTTTCACTTGATTGCTCTAGTATGGTGAAGACAAGTGTTTTTGAATAACAACAGGCTTGTCCAATTGCCAGGGAGAGTTTCAGGGAATATACATACAGCAGCTTTATGCAATGCTTACTGTATCTGGAAAAGAATTTTCCAGGAAAACAAAGCTCAGTAGCATCATGGATTCTTAACTTCAGTATAGAATATATGGGCTTATTAATTGCTGTTACTGTGTTAGTCAGTTTTGTGTTACTGCAACAATTTCCTAAGGAAAACAACTTAAAGAAGGAAAGATTTATTTTGCCTCATGGTGTCGAAGGTGTTAGCCTGTGGTCAGCTGGCTCCATTGGTTTGGGCCTAAAAAGATGCAGAACATCATGTAGGAAGACTGTAACAGAGGAGAGCTGCTCAACTTTAGTCAGCCAGGAAGGGAGGGGCAGTCAGTTCTAGGAAAAAGATATAGTCCCCAAGGGTATGTCCACAAGGACCAACTCCTTCAACTAGGTCCCACTCCCACAGTTTCCATCACCTCCCCATACTAGCATCAAATTATTAATTCATCGATGAGGTCAGAGCCCTCATGAGCTTATCACTTCCCCAAAGCCCCACCTATGAACATGGCTGCAATGGAGAGGGAGTCTTCGACACAAGAGCCTTGGGGGGACATTCCAGATCCAAGTTATAACAATTATCTTTTAAAAAATCAGGCTTCTGGGGCCATATAAAGAGACAGTATAGTAAAGAAACTGAAAGCACGGATCTGGAGTTGAGCAACTGTGTTTTTATCATGATGCCACCATTTATAAATGGTACGAATTTGTTCAAAGTTAGTCCCCTTTCCTAGCCTCAGTTCCTCATTCTAGAATGGACATAGAAATAGGACCTACTTATTAGGGTTGTTAGAGTATTAATTGAGAATAGGTCCTTGTCCCTATACCTGGCACAGAAAAAGTGCTCAGAATATAAATTATTACTCTACACAATTACCAGAGCGACACTCATGGTCACACTTTGAACCCATCTCCAAAGGGGATAAGGCATGTTTTGTCCATAACCATGGTACAGTAATTCAAAGTGCATAAACCCTGAAAAGTGTGTGTGTTAAAAACACCTCATCTCCAATTTCTTTGATATTTGTTGTTTTTAATTATTGCGTAAGGTCTTTCTGTCAAGAGCCCCCAAAAGGAATTGATCAGCTGTTTCACTCTGAGACGTTTTCCCTATCTGTTCCAAGATGACCAGTTTGCATCTGTTTTGAAACAAGAATTTATGAACAAATTCTCTGAAAATCAGTCTATGAATAATAGATCAGACTTTTAATCAAGGTACAGTTTTATGTTCTGAAAATTATAGCAAAGATAAACATCATGTAGTACATTTGCTATTTTATTTAGTGCCAGATTGGTAAATTACTGTACTTTTAAGCTGTCCTATTATTGTTGTTGGTGGCTGTTTTTTTAATTTACATCATCCTTCCTGTTCTTAGACTCCTATTTCTCAGGATCCTTTTCTGTATTATTATTATTAATGTGCCATGTTTAATGTTTATAGTGTTTGCATAAAAATAGATCATTCCTGGTAGGTAGTTTTCAGTGTTAACGCAAATGTGCTTACTCATTGAATATGAAAAATATCCCTCTGGAACAAATGTAGAACTATCCATCTCTTGAACAGAATTCTTATGGGTTTTACTTATCTGCCTAACTGCCTTGAAAACATAGCTTGGAAATCATTCCCATGCTTTTGGGGAGCAGTCAATCATTTAGACAGTTTCCACTGAACAGCAAACTCCATGAAATAATCAGGTTATTACAAGTAAAAATATTTTAGGAAGTTGATCTCTGCCAGCTAACATGAAAAACTACATTGGACTGATGTTTTGGATGCATTATCACAGGAAAAAAATAAATGAATAAAAATGCTTTCCTCTTTGACAGGGTTAGTAACAACAGTTCATAGACAAGACTGCAATGGCAAATACACAGGGTTTTAGAGTACTGGGCATTATTTTTAAATCCTTTAATATCAAACTGTTAGCTTTGCACATGGCGGAGTTTCAGAGCACTTGTTTTTACATTTTAAAAGTGGAACTAGGGCAGAAAGTGACGCAAAATTAGAAATGTCAGGATATTTATTTTTGACGTATGGCTGCTTATTCTAAAATATATTAAATTCAAATGGATAGGGCACCAGCTATTGAAACATGAATATGTTTTTATAATGTTACCTCCTCGTGATTTAGAATGTGTTTTCTTTTCCTTCTAGAATTTAAATCAATATTCTTTAAGTCTCACATTTTATTTATATGAAGAGTGAAAGAGGAGTGTCTCTTGAAGGCTAGCGTCTCCATTACTTTGAACATTGCAAAAAAGGTCTAAGCCTTTATACACCCTGTGTTTTGTTGGCATCATATTTATGTTTCCAATCTGATAATTCATACAAATGTCCATTAAGATCCACAAGAAGATCCTCATGGATTAAAAAATTTTAAAAAAAAGGTTTTGCCACATTAAATTAAGCATGAGAGAAGCATAAGACGAGGGCCTCTTGGGTGAGAAGTGAGAACAGCTCCAGCATCTTCCCTTCTGAACATGGCCACATTGTCTCCTGCTGTCAACCTTCTTGCCCCAGAGAGACTAGCAAGTCACTGCCTCTTCACAAGTTTGTCCATGCTGGCTAGGGAGAACATCACAGACAGTGAGAGACCATCTGCATCTCAAAGGAACACACAAGCATTAGACAAAAGAACAGAGGGCTTCTGATAAAGACAGCAGTGTGATCAAAGCCATTCATGCCCAAACTTTGCAACTAGGCTAAGAGTGCTCAGAAGGAAGAAATATTTGTATAGATCAAAAGATCAGTGCTACAGTAAAAGAGAGAGAGAGAGAGAGAGAGAGAGAGAGATAAAGATTGAAAAAAATTGTGGAACCAACAGCAAATGCAAAAAGTATATCTGAGCACAAAAGTAGTATCAAAAGGATGTTAGAAATTGGTGGCAGCAACACAAGGGTGAGTTAAAGAGACTGGAGAAGGCAATGGGAGAAATATTTTTTAAAAAATACAGGGAGAGACACCACAGGTGATAATGGCTGATCAGAAATGGGTCAACACAAGATTCAGGGTACCAGTAAGAATTGTGGTACCTTAACAGACACTTTGGATAGAGAGAACATTAAGAGAAAGTGGTTTGGAGAAGACTGAGACTTGGCTTATGCAACAATTGGCATGCTATACCAGAGCCTAATTTTTTCTCAGGTTATTGTGAAAGTACGACCAAAAAGAAGAATTCTGTAATTATTAGAACTAAAAAAAGATATTAAATAAAAAACAAGACAGGGGAGGTGTATTCTTAATCATGTGTAATTTGATGTTCTAGGAGGATAGCCAGGTAGGCTGTTTACTAGAGACATCTTCATGGGGTTGGAGCTTCAGCTATGACAAGTACTGGAGATAAGTTTGGATAAACCATCAGCAAAAATAGTAGTTTTCATTTAAGATCAGAAAGATTTACAAGGGTCCTTTCGTGGTAGTTTATAAGCACATTTTGTTTTCTCTTCTTAAGGTGAGTATTATCTCCATGATAGCAATGGAAACTTTTGGTATTTTAAACTGTGAAGCTTAAAATTATGCAGTATGACAATAAAGTCCTCTTTCTACACTCTACAGCTCTAGAAAGCATCATCAGAAACCATTTGGATTTAGTTCTTCCTTGTTTAGTGATGAAAAAGATGAATTTGAATGAAACTCTAATTTTTCTTTCAAGAACCACATGTAATTGAACACTATCACATTCTACGTTCTTCCATCTTTCTGCAAATACTAATCTGCCATTTTTATAAGATAATGATCAATCCAATATATCTATGTAATAAAGGAAAATCATACATAGTGCAGTTGTGTTCTCTGAACATATTTAAAATTAAAGGAAGTTTATGAACAAACCATTGATAGGTTTTTTTTTTTTTCCCTCTTTAATTGCAAGTCTATAAAGCACTGGGAATGGACAATAGAAACAGGGAGCCTATAATTATTCCAGTGATTGAGAACACCTCACCTCACTCTGGAATATTCCCCACTTCCACTTCCAAATTAGCTCCAGTCCTCCCTCTAGGCACAAATGCAATGTGACAGAACTCAGGTCCCTCTCATCCTTTTACAGTCTACCCTATTCTTAACATTCTCCATCTAAATTATTGGTAGCACCAGATTGCCAAGCTAGATACTTCATTCTTACATTATTTTTTCCCTTCAGTACCCATATGCAACCAGAGATCTAATCTTTTAAATTCAACTTTTAAATATCTTTTTAAATTTTCTTCTCCAAAGTTAGTATTTTATATATTATTTCTTGTGCAGGATCAAACCCAGGGACTCCCATATTCAAGGCAAGTGCTCTACCACTGAATAACATCCCTTAGAGCTACTGTTTTGGCACATAGTCCCTCACTGGCTGTGAAATGTTCTTCTGCTTACTCATCCCCATTTCCACATCCACACATCAAATTTCTCTTCTACACAGTCACCAGGGTCATCATTTTAAAATGAAAATCTGGATGTGTGTCTCTCACTTGAAAAAGTCCTTAATGGCCTCCAGGACACCATTCACACTTCTCATTTCACCATACCAGGCCCTTATACCTGTTTTCCAGCCTTTATCCACATGCATGCATATGCAGTCTGCTTTCCAGCTCCACCAAACTCCCTGTGGTCCTTCACTCCTGCTCTGCTTAGCCCCACCCTGTAACATGGCAACCCACGTAACTGGGTCATCTTTCAAGATTCTGCTAAGACATTATCTCCTCCAATCTCATCCCCTGAAGGCCCAATCTGTTCCCTTGCTTCATACTTTTTTTTTTAATTAGTTGCTCGTGACAATACAATGATCTTGACATATCATACATTTGATTCAAATGGGGTATGAACTCTCATTTTTCCACGTACTTTTATCTCCTGTTCCTGAATTTGTGATCATTTTTCAACCCCTCTCCCGCTCTCTTCCTCTCTCTCCATTATGAGCACTTGAACCCATTTTGTCCCATCATTCCAGATGTGGGCCATCTATGAAAACCTTGAATTGAGCAACAAATAAACCACTTCTGGTCACAATGAAATAAATATTGATTTTAGAGTTCTAGTCTTTAAAGAAAAGTAATAGGTAAATGATTAGAACATTTAAAAAATACTTATATTACCATACATATATGAAAAATTTTATATTTATATGAAGGATACATAAGCACTAGAATATAATTTTCAACCCATTTTAATGCACCTATGTCAATTTTGTTGAAATATTCACAGAATTTAAAACGTGGGACTTAATGTGTTAAGGAAAGAGTATTCATAAGCACTTTGTATTCATAAGACCAAACACAGAAAGTAGTACATCATAGTTAATCAAGAAATAGTTCTCACCTGAAGTTCAGTTAAGAATATAGGCAGATATGGACTTAATGCTGACATGATGTTTGGTTCTCACCTTAATGATGCCCACTGGCAAGCTTTTATATGTATCCTGTTGAAATATACATTATATACATATTTGGGAGATATATATACACACACATATATATTTACATGTATATATGTGTGTATATATATGGGAGTAAGAAACAATGGTACACAACTGCGATCCCAACTACTTGTAAGATTGAAGGAGGAAGATTACAAGATTTAAGTCAACCTAAGTAACTTAGGGACACTCTGCCTCAAAATTAAAAGTTCAGGTAATACAGCTCAGTGGAAAGACATCCCTAAATTCAATCCCCAGTACCAAAAAAAAAAAAAAAAGAAAAGAAAGAAAGAAAGAAAATATGTGCATTTGGAACATACTGTTCCAGTTATCATTTTCTGTTAGATTAAATCAGTTTTGAACACTCTTCTGTGAATTTAATGCATAGCTCTTTATGAAATAAATTAGTTAATTCTATTTGCAAGTGTTTAGTATACTGAAGTCAAGAACCATTTTGAGAGAATCTAGTCTTCTTTTTTAAATGAAAGAGTCAAACTTGAGCCACCTGATGTGAAGCAGAAACCAGCAGGTCTTACTAGGAATGAAGGTAGAGGTCGCATGTGCACTTACTGTAACGGGTGCAGTGTAGTGTCATGAGAAAAGCCCTGTCTCCACTTGTTAGAAATAGGGAAGTTTATGTTAAAATTAAGTTGTCATGCTTCAATTAAGTTAGCAAACATGATAACAGTATTATCATTAATGCAGTATTAGAACTGATGCTTGGTGCTATCTTAAATGTGATGATTCAATTAAGTCTAGTATTCTACTCCCTCATACTGAATGAAGAGTAAACAGCCTGCTATTTTCCTTGTCACAGAAAGCTCCTTGGAATGCTGATGTAAGGTATTTATGTCAATAACTAGGTAGTAAAAGGTAAACAAATTCATCATTAAGTTGTTATATTGAATTGTATATAATTGAGTCTTAACATACCAAAATAGAAATCCTAAGAATGGCTATTTTGGGAAGAGTTTGCAAAAAGAAGAAAACATTTAACCAATAGAAGAGATTTATTTTCAACCTCTATCTATTTCTATGCATTTAACAACAATAATAAACAAAACCCACAAACATATTGTTTGGAGTGTTTACTCCTTTATAACTAACTAAATGTTCACATCAATTTGGAAACAATAGCTGCCTAAAGATAGAACGTGTGTGTGTTCCTGTGTTCATTTGTTTATATGTATATATATTCATATATAAACATGTGTGTGTGTCTGTGTTTGTGTGTGGTGCGTATGGTGTGTGCATGTTTGCATACCCTTTGTTAGAAGAAGAAATGTAAGTGTTGACAATTCAGTTTCGTTTTCCCTCTTTTCATTCATTCTGTCCATGCTTATCATTGGCTTTGATATTGCATCAGGCTCTGGCTTCACTGCATACTCTTTATTCTAGGGGCGCTTCCTATACAGAACCTCTGTTATCATATCTTGCTAACAATGTCATAAATGGAAATTTAGCGAAAGCAACAGTGGAAGCTGCTGTGTATCTGCAGTAAGTTAATCAGATTCAGATACCCCAAAACTAACACAGCCCACAAGACTGATAGCCCAATACTGCCGTAAATTGTTTCTTAGCAGGAAAATCTACAGTAGCAGTGTAATTTGGACAATGGAGCATTTGACAGCTAACCCATCAAAAGCAGCACACCCTGAGGAAGTTGCTCACTTCTGGCTTTATATTCAGCCAAGCATTGATAAAGCAATGGCTAAATAGGAAATCAATTTAGAATCAAAAAATGGCAAGGCTATTTATCCCATTGCCAAAAGAGGATACGGGCAAATTGTAGCTTTCTCTACCTGAGGACTCTAGACTATGAATTTACCCAAAGGAGGGGGGTAGGTCACTTATAACTCTGTGTTCCTCTTGAGTGCCAGTTTGCTCATCTATTAATAATCATGATTAAAAGCTAAGCTGTAATCTGGTCCCAACAGATTGATTTATGCAAAGTGACACAAGGTAGTTCTAGTTGTCTCTTGTGCAAGGCATAGGGGTAATAAAAATATGCAAGATGATATTCAAGACTTCAAAGAAAACCAGAGCTTTGGAGAATATGTATAGGTTGTTTTCATATAGAAAAGTCATATGAATGGCTAGAAAGTGTTAAAGGATTAAAAAGCAAGGAAGACACTTCCAAGTCTCAAACTGGAAGAGCAATATGAATTTTTAGTGTTCTTTATTAACAAGAGTACACAGAGTTATTTCACTTGCCCCACAGCTATGCCAATGGACAATATGGAAAGACCATTTAAAAAAGATTTTTAATCCAGGATGAGTAGCCTCCCTAGTGGTTCTTTGCCTGCTATTTTGTACCTAAACAAAAAAACAATATTTCAGGTTCAAGATTCCCACTCCATTCCACTCCACTCCCCAACTTTCTGGGAGGAAAGGTCAGAGAAGCTGTGATAGGGAGAACCCAGTGGCATCATGAAACCAAACTCATTGGCATATCTGCTCGTCAGTATGACAGAGAAAATGAATTTGCTGTAATCAGTGCACTGAACAGACCAGTGTTGGCATGCCATCAAAAGTGGAGAAAATGTCTGCACTTAGGAGTCAGAAACAATAGGAAACAGCATTAGAAAATGTTTCAAAGGCCACCATGACAATGAGCTACAAGCTTGAAATTAGAAAATGTTCTTATCAGGAAAATGAGACCAGACAGATTAATATGTACTGAATTTGAAATCTTTGTCACAGTGAAAGGCATCAAAGAGCGGGCACAAAACAAATGTAATAAGAAAAAAAAATATTGTAGAAGTATGCCAAGCAGTTAAGGAAAAATTGTTACTTTTCTGAATTTTGTGGTACTTGTCAATTTTTTTTCACTTATTACTTCTTTTTTCATTCTAAATAAAACATTCAAGGTGTCTAAATTTATAGATCTGCTTATTTTAACATGATTTTTTAGATATTCTTAATGAAGATTCTCAAATTTGTTGAGCTTCAGATCCCACGAAACTTGGATATGTTTGCAAAGTCAGAGATAATGATCCTGGTAGAAAGGATGTTGTTTGTCAAGTGCTCACATTGGACTGGGAATAGGCCACACTGATGTGAACACACTCTGCAGCAAAATTGCAGCCTTGCTGGGCTGGAGAACAGATGCACCTCAGCTTTGTCTAGGGCTCCTGAGGTTGAAGGTGGATGCTTTAGTAATCCTAGATTTGGGGTTTTCCTCTTTTCTTCCGCTAAGACCTATAACCAGCCAGCTTCCCCCACAACACACACACACACACTTTCCCCACATTCCAGGATTGCAGTCAATAGCCAATCACTCTTAAACTGATACCATACCAGCATGAGAGCCCAATTATCTTAATATCTCAATAGCCAGGAGGATCTGTGGTTCTGATTTAATGTTTTAGCAGGTTTGCTTTTTTGGTTTGGGCATGTACACACACACATTTATGTTACCATTTGGATAGTTGGTGAATGGATGGAAATACTTTCTGCATTATCTCCAGATTTCCCTCATTGGCAATAAACACTCAAAAAGTAAATCTATCACATAATTAAGCTATATAATTTAATGTGGTATTCTAGCATCTGAGCCTAGACATATTCTTTAAAATTTAATTTTTTTTATTAAAGTTAATACTACTCAAGATTACTGTCTCTCAAGCTAAAGTGTTGGTAGAGGTGTTGGTTTGGTGTTTTTTCTTGGAGGAGAAGTTAGAAATGTCATATTTATTTTTAAAATAAAATAAGAAGACATAAGAATAGTAATAGTTGCTCCTCCCACTTGTTTTTTTTCCTAGCAGCATGACATGCCCCCCCCACATACACACATTTTTCTTTCACAGTAGATCTGCCATGAACTTCAAGCCATTTAGCACCTTCATGAATAATTTCACAGAAATCTACAATCAACACATCCAGCTCCATGATGTAGTTTTTCAAAATGGCTCTCTTAGATGCACTATGGATGTTCAGTAACGATGAGTGTTCACACTTAGAAGCAAAGCATCCATCTCATTCTGCACCTGTAAGAAATTCAAGTTGTTTCTTATTGTTTGGTAATAGTGTAGTAAAATATTTTACACATGACTCCAATATGAAAGCTCATGAAGAATATCTTATAAACAATGATTAAGTTAGGTATTTGAATTTTAAAAGAAATTAACTCCTATTTTTCCTAGGAGCTGAGTAAAATTCTTTAAATTATACACTTAACAAACATTTATCACAATTGAACTTTTAAACTGAATTTTAAAATCAAACAAAATACAAACTTCCCATTTGCACTTCTCCTGCGGTCCTTAAAAGAGAGGCTTTCTTTAATGAAGCTAATTGAAGGGGGCTCAGTGTTACTATCTACATGTAAAATATGAAGCTAAATGTTTAGTCATAGAAATTAGAGATCATTTAATGAATTCTGACTAAACAGTGTGATTTTACTCTAGAATGTTCACAAAATGCAGTTGTCACACAGAGAAAGATAAGAAAATAGCATTACAGAAAATCCAAGATTTAGTTTATAGGGATTTGGGAGAGGGGCAGTGTTTTTAAGAAGATTTTTTTAATAGTCACTTAAAAATATGAAGTTTATTAGACATAAGAAAAAATTGTCTTAATGATCCTGAGGTTTCTTTATATTACTTATACTCTAAATTTTACCACATTAAGGAAACATAAGGTACCAATTGATGACTTTCGTTTTTTAAGTACATTTAAATTTTCTATATTATTTTAAGCATTAAACTAACAAAAATTGTAAATTCGTTTGAAGTACATGATGAGAACCTAGCTAAAACAAAAATTAGAGCATGAGAAAAATGGGACAAACTATGATTGATTCCCATCAAAGTGAGCAAAGAAGTCAAGTCAACATAGAGGACATGAAAATAAAGGGAGTATAAAGGGAATTTTCAAAGCAGAAACTTTAAAGAAGATGCTTCAGAAAGCTTCTAGTGGAGAGGGAGCAAAGTGATAAATGAAACAAATGCTATAATAATGGTGTCATCTTATGTGCTCCAGCCACATGTCTTTCAGTGACCTTTTGTTGTTCTGATCCCATCTACAAGCCCAATCTCACAACCCGTTCTAGGAGTCACAGAACCAAGAGGCAAGTGGGCCCTGCCATCTTGCTATCGCACTATCTTGGGGCCAATGCTCTCTGCGATTCCTCAGGGTGCCTCAGAAGTGCCAAGGCCTTGTTGTTACTCTGATGGCTGCTGAGCACCAGTCACAGCCTGTGAAACTAAATCATGTGAAACTAAACCCAAAATTCCACAAGGAATGGGGTCAACCTATCAGTGAAAATAATAGCCCATTTGAGCGCTTCTTCTTTCTCTGACCGGAAGGCAAGCTCTCCAGAGTCCCCTGGGGAGATTTCCTAAAAACACTCTGAAAGCTCACACATGTGTGCTGTGATTTTCAGAGAGCGGGATACTCCGCTTGGGGAATTGGACAAGCTCTGCAGCAATGAAGAATGGTAGAAGTGGGGAAGATTCATGAGCGTGTTCAGAGAGGTTTTTGCATAATTTAATGTTGTTGCTGTTTTCTAAAGCTTGGATAATTGCTTGTTAAAGACTTCAGCAAGTGTATAGGAATAGTGTTGGCTGCACGGTAGTCACTGTGTGGTATAAACCTATTTTAGCAAATTTTCCAATAGTGCACAACACGCATCTGTGACTGAGACAAAAATCAATGCTTATGGATTTAGCAGTGTAATCCTATCACTTGTTTTGTGAGATATGATTTGAAATGTAAAGTACGTTAAGACCTAAGTGAACTTGGAGGCATGGAGTCTCTGGGGTATTTCTTAGTATCCTATTTATTATTGATCATACTATTTCTTTATTGTCTCTGTACTTGCCCCAGTTATCCTTCCTCTCCTTCACCAATAGTCTTTAAATTATATGTATCAGAACTAATAAACGGTCTCCATTTGAGCATTTAGTTCCTACTTTCAAAACAAGTAATAATTGCATCATTCTCAAACCAGAATAACCATGTGGCCAATCCCATGAGGTCCTAAAACAAAATACTAGTTACACATTAGCTGAAGTTTCTAAGCTTTCTGAAGAAAACTTAGTGATTTCTCCCATCACATATCTCAAAATCAGTAATCCAACTACTTCTAAGCAACCTTAAAATAACCCTAAATCATTTTTTATTATATCATTAGGAAGCAACTATTGCCAAATTTTAACTTTTAATTTTTAATCTAATTTTATCAAAATTTTAAAATCACATGCTTGCTTTTTTCTCATATTTATAAGGAAAGAACACTTAAGTGAAGCTTGAAATAGTTAAAACTACCTGGAGTTATTCATTCATTCATTAAATAAATATCTATTAGGGACATATGATGCACCAGGAACTGGGACAAAGTACCCACTTCTTATAATGCTTCTATTCCAGTGGTCTATTGTAAGCTTTATGGAAGGTCTTAGTAATTAGAATTTCCATACACCATGCTTGTTTGAAAATTCCAAAAGTTTGGCTTTACTTGTTTATTTGTGCTTCTGAAATCCATCAGTCATAATAGCCTTAGTATATCATAAAAATAGCTACAATTACACAGACTTTCATAAGTACTTTAATCTAGCCTGATTTGAGATAATATTCTGTCCAGTTTAGTAAATGTACTTCCCATTAACAGATTAAAACTTATCTGAGAATCTGATTTGTAGTCCTTATTTTGAAAGTCGGTTGCATTATGCATTTAATGTAAACTTTTGACGTTGGCGATTTCAAGTGCAAACTCAGCTGGTTTGTTAAACCTATAATTCCCATTCCCATCAACTTATTTTGGGGGAAAGAGCATGACCTACCAATGAAAATTGGACCAATCTTTACATAAACTGCTGAACCCTAGGTTTCTATTTAACAGGGGGCTTTTAGACATTGGCAAAAGTAATGAGGAAAAAAAAAGAATACAGGCTTCTGTCTAAGGTAAGGCATGAAAGGAAGTCATTCAAAGTACTTCTATTCAGATTCTGGGTGTGAAAATAATCATTAGAAGATGAGGCAGGGAGGGAACCTGTTTCTGTTGGTGGGAGCTCCTCTTGCTTGGAGGCCTGTGGGTCTATTCAGAGCAAGGCACTTACTGAGAAGGCATCCCTGAATAATATGAACACTATGGATAGTATCTGCTTATACATGCAGTCTGACTCTTTTAAAAGTTATTTTGTCTTTAAAAGAGCAAATCCACAGAATGACCTTCAGCTACTATTAATCCATCTAAATGTAGGGCGTGAATACAGAACACATCTGCCATCTGTCAGCTGAGAATTCCCCTGCCACCACCCGACCCCACTCCCTGCAAAGTCCTCTTGGGGCTAAGATAACTTAGGGAGAGGTCTTTCTTTGCTAGCAAGGAGCGAGTGCATTTAGACTAATCATTAAAACCCATTACCTAACAAAGTGCATGTTCTTAAGGAATACAGTGATACTAGCCAATGAATTAATCAGTAAAATAGACTATGAGAAGGTGAGATTAGCAGCCTCGGAAAAAGATCAGAATGCATGGAGATGCCAAAGCCTTTTCAGTTGCCATAAATCTTCACCCAATTAGAGGGATTTCTGTTAACATTTCAGAATTCTATCTGGATTTGGTCCCTTTGTTGCTCTGTGTTAGACTGGAGCTGAAACAACCACCTAGGTTTTCCTGGAGCTTGATAAGGAGAATCATTTATTTGAATAATTGATCATTCAATTACTAAAGCAAATGTTGAACAGTTGGACAGCTCTTTTTATCAGTGTTGAATGGAAGTAATTGGCTGTAGTTCATTATAAAATGGAAAATTGAAAAGTATGAATTTAAAATAATATCAAACACAACCTCCCCTACCAAATAAGCAAGTTACCTGCTTTTTTTGTCATTATTTGGATTTCTTTTCCTTCAGTGCTCTTACATCCCAAAACATAATCACACCACTGATTACATTTCGTGAATGTTATTGAATAGTGATTTACTTATCCCAGTTGTGTCAAATTTTCAGGAAATCTGCAGAATTGAGGCCTATAGATGTAGATTATTAGCATTTCACTGGCCTAAAAACAAACAAACAAACAAACAGAAAAGGTAGACCACTGTGGAGGGGCACAGGAGAAAACTCATGGATTATACTGTCCTCATGCAATTTATAAGAATTTATATGAAGAAAATTACTTAACGTTTTTAAATGGCCACATTTGAACTTTTAGGAACAAAGTACAGGATGGGTGTAGACTACACTACAGATAATATTGATACTTTATTTTAAAAGTAATTTGAAAACATTTAATCAAGAAAGGGATCTATAATGCAGTCTATTCTTATTTCAAGGTAAGCTCCACCTCATGTCAAAGTCTATATTTTTAATCAAAATGATATACTCATAAGTCTTTATCATAACAAAATATTTTGCAGAAGCATTTGAGCGTTTCAAAAAGTTCTGTTATAAATTGGAAGAAAAAAGTCTTTTTTTTTCATAGAAAAGAAAAGAAACTCCTTAAGATCTGAGTTGATTGCTGGTTCTCAAGCTGATCCTGTTATAAACCAACATAAATATTGATATACCAGCACAGCACTTATATTTCTACTACTTCACATAGAATTTGAAAGCATTTTTAATATTTAAAAGGATTCCCTTTTTTAGTTTCTAATATTACATAACTTGCTTTTCAGAATAGAAACTATAGATCACGTTATAATGCAGAAGTATACAATGTATAATAAACATATTTCACTAAAAACAAATAGAGATTTGTATGTATGTATGCATACACATGTATACACATATATAGGTATATATGTATGCACTCAAATTTATCTACAAACATTTTTATGTCAGATATATGTATATATCTCTCTGTAGTTATAGTATCTCAACAATGAAATTTAAAAAATGTTTCAAAAAATCACACATCTATTCTATAGATGTTCACCTACAGTTTATTTCCTGATTTAGAAGTATTTTGGGGACACTGAGGATACAGCTCAGTGGTACAGTGCTTGTCTAGCACACATGAAACCCTGGGTTTGATTTCCATACTGCCAAAAAATATTAATAACAAAAAACATTTGGGGGGACTGGAGATATGGCTCACTAGAATTGCACAAGGACTTGAGTTTGATTCCCAGCCTCACAAAACAATAAAAATTGGTTACACACATGGATGTATAACCAATGTGATCCTGCAATCTGTACACGTGGAAAAATGAGAATTCATACCCTATTTGAATCAAATGTATGATATGTCAAGATCATTGTATTGTCTTGAGCAACTAATAAAAAAATCAAGAAATCATTTGAGAAATTTGAGGGAAAAAATGAGAAATAGTTTTCACAATAATATTAAACACTGAGCATGCTTCTTTTATTCCTGCATTTTAAAGAAACTTTCTCAAGAATCTTGTCATGGAGAATATTGTTTTTCATTTTAAGATAGATACTTTGCTCTTAGAAAATTCTCCTTCTAATCTTGTTTTCAGTGGTTTTATTAAGCAGGAGTGTTAAATGTGATCAAAAACATTATTGCCTTAAATTAATTATATGATGTTTGGTTTTTCAGATTACCATTTTTATTAGCTTTTTCTTTATCACAATCATCTTTGCATTCCCACTTTTGTTTCTTCTTTGTTGTAGAAGAAACATTGGCATATTTCTTGAAAATGATTTCTTTTAAAATGATCCATTGTTATATTTTCACCATGTTTGAACGTATAGAAAGTATACTTTTCTATGAAATTAAAGAATCTTTAGAGAATGTACTTTGATATTCTTCTTTGTTAATTTTACCTAAGTCTTAAAATACTTTCTGCAATTATGCTTTTCATAAGCAATTTAATGCATTTTTATGGTGATTCAGGACTATTACTTATCCTCTTTTTCTCCAATCATTTCTTAATTTAGTTTTTTTTAAATTATTATTCCTCTTCCTCAAATGTTTATTGAGCATCTGGTACATGCAGGCCTCTGGTCAAGGGGGATGAAAGAAAGATGAATATGACAAAATACCCACTTCCCATGCTCAGCCTGTGCTTCCCTGTTGTTTTCTGCATCGATTCAACTATTGAATGCTTAACATGGTTACCTAAATAAATATTCAGTATTCAATTCAGCCTATTATGTTATTCTCATTGAGCAACCATGATATTTTAAACTTACGAAAAATTAGTAATAAGGTTTTTCTTAAGGTCTATGCTTTCTTTACGTATGTACTATAGGAAATTTCCAATATTTTTCTACTTCCTTTGTCTCCTCTTGTGAAGGAGACTAACTGCACCAGACTAGGGTTATAGGGTCTGCTCTGCTGGACCTCCTACTCTAGACTGTCCCCATCCTGGTCTTCTCCCAACTATGTCTCTCCTCACCTGCTTCCTGTTTTGGATTATGTTGTGTGTAACCAAGAACCTAGAATTCTATGCTCAATTGATTCTGACTTGCTTTCAGGTCCTCCATGAGCCATTTCCTGATGTCTGTCCTCCCAGAGATAAATATTGCTGTCCAGTGTATAAATAAATCCCTAGGTCTGAGGAGTGGCCAAGAAAATTGTTTGCAAGGAGTGTGGGTCAGAGCTTGTGTGTTGAACTGGGATGATCATCTATGACTGATAGGTATGTGCAGGGCTGCTCATGGCATTGAAGGGATCTGGGGGTAGAAGCAGAATATATTAGTTCTTCCTATGACCTAATGGAACCCAAAGCACTTAAGGGATGATAATTTAGAACACAACCTTACAGTAAATCCCTGGAAGGTATATTTGTCAAAATTGGAGGATAACAAATATATTTTATTTAGTAGTTTGTTAGCTTGATTTATATCTTTGAAATATTTAGGCAGATGGTATACAGGTTTCCGTGTACAATCTTGTCCTGAGCCCTGCAAATGATTGGGGAGATGTCTGGGTTGAAATATTAATTTCCTTTGCTTTCTTGAATTATTTTCCTAATCCATTTGAAATTAGTCCTTGAGGGCTGCAGTTTTGACATGGCTTTCTTGTTTTCTTAATGTCAGAGTGCACAATTCCTTAGTTTAGTCTTGGGTTATAGATCTGCTTATAAAATACTTGAAGGGCTCTTTCAGATCCATCCTTCAGATTCAAAGAAAGAATACCAGTTGGAAACCAACTGGAAATCAGGTCTCATCTCTAGTAATTCAATTAGAGATCGTCATCCAAACACTTCTTTCTGTTAAGAACTGCTTACCAATTAAGATGAAGCAATGTGTTTACTCTTACCTCCTTATCTTGAAGCCAAACAGTTTAACAAAGGGGAGTTCATGTAAGCATGCCACCCTTTCCTAGATTTATAAAAAGAATCACTGTCTTTCGTTCTCTATTCAATATTCAAGCAGCCAACTACTCATGTTCTATAAACTAGATGTTTATTCACTTATCAGTAGCTATTTATTGTGTGCCTACTTTATACCAGTCATTGTGCTGGTGCTGAGGTATAGCCACAGAACACACTTTTAGAATATTTGAGAGGAATCAGAAAAAATCATATTAATAAATCAATATAGGCCATAATGTCTGGCAGAGATAAAGACCATAAAGAAGCATAAAGCAGTTAGGAAGGAGGAAGCAGGGGGTGGTCAGAGAGGAGTCTTTGGACAAGTGAAGGTAGAGAAGGTTCCTGGATGAGTGGAGACAGGAAATAGCCAGAAGGAGGGTATGGAGACTCATAAGAAGATCCTTTGTCAGGTATAAGAATACCAAGAACATGCAAATGGCCTGAACAGAGTAGGTCAGGAAGAAATGGTAAGAAATGGGATTTGAAGGTAGTGACAGCTCATATAGATCTAGGCAGTCTGGGCCATGGTAAGATGAAGCCAGGAGGGGGAAAGCTTGGCATGTGTATATTTATGTGTATAAAGCATGGCTCTGGTTTTGAGGAGATAGTTATGTTTAGGGGTTTTATGTTGAAGCAGGGAGGCTTAGGAGGAGGCATTTATGGTAGTCCAAGACAAGAGCTCATGGTGATTTTGACTCTGCAGGTAGCAGAGGACTCCCTAGAACATAATTGATTTGGGGGTATATTTGGTCTTACAGAACTGGTCAGTTCTTACACCTAACTTCAAGGCACGCTGGCAGAATTTACTCCTCAGTTTTCTCCCATGTGATATGGTTAGCTTCCTGAGGATTCTTTCTGAGCAGAGTCAGGAGTTTGGTTTCACTGCTTACACCCAACTTCAGAAATTTAGATTGTATTCTTGTGTTATAGCTGCACCCCCCCCCCCCAGCACTCTAGGATGATTTCTATATCCTTTGTTTAGAAGCAGAACCAGAAAATCCCTCCTGTGTTCACAAACCACCAAGCACACATTAGCTGGGGCTTTATTTTATGTACTATAGTTTATATCCATTTCTATTGTAAGATGCCTCTGATCTAATTTTCAATGTGGAATACAGATCTTTAATAAAATTGTAATATTAGCCAAACCAGGCTAAAGAAACTAAAAATTCAGACTTAATTCTTATAAAATATTTTGACTTTCTCAATTTCATGGAATAAATAAAGCAAGAGGAAGAATTAAGAAATCTCTTTGGAATTAGTTGTATCCAGCAAAACAACTCTTTCCTCTTTGAAAATTGCTTTCCTGTGTGCAGGATGGAGGGGTGGACACCAGATACAACAGCTGAAATATCATGGAGACCATTATGTCTGCACTAGTGCTCGTGGGTTCACCTAATTTAGGCTTCAAATACATAGATGCCAAACACTTAGAAAGCTGCTGTTCTTCTAAATGTATTAAGCAATTTACTTTAGGTAATGTAGCCTATAAAATTTTAATTTTGGATTAAATAAGCCATATCCTTCAGCATGCCTATTGCACCTTGATATTCAAAAGATGAAATATGGGCATATTTAGAGAATTTCTTCTCAGGATGCTCCACTGGAGAAGGGTCAATAGTTTCCTAATGAAAGTAGTCAATAGCAATTCCTCTTAGGAAGCTCAAAGAAATTAGCATTAAACAACAGACATGGGTGTCTTGGGTTTTACACAATTATGTGATAGGATTGTTACAAGTTTTAGCAAATGGTTTCAGGAGGCATTGCATTGAAGAGGCAATTGATAGAAAACAGTGTAATTGTCCTGGATCTTGTGCTAGTTGCAATTATAATCTAGAAACTAGAAAGACTTATGACTTGAAAACCTTTACCAAAATGCAGAACATGGTCTTTATAAATAAATTGCCAAAGGTTAGTAAGGATTATTGCATTTTAATGTTATGATTTGGGAGAGAACAGATGTTTACTGGTTGAAAATTTGAATTAAATACTCGTCTGATTTATGGCTTCTCAACATTCTCTATGCTATATGCTGTGAGGTTTTGAGCCCGATTCCTTTTGTGAAGGGCTATTCATTGAACACACACATACATTTCTTGGATTCCTAGTGCTTCATACCACGTACTAACTTATGTAATCTACATAACAATACTTTAAAGTACATAATAAATCATCACTATTATTTTAATTTATTATTTCTTTTTTAACATTTTTTTTAGTTGTAGGTGGACATAATACCTTTATTTTATAATTTTTATGTGGTGCTGAGGATCGAACCCTGTGCCTCACACATGTTAGGTGACCACTCTTCCTCTGAGCCACAACCCCAGCCCCACATCACTATTTCTTAAATGAATGAAGGAGGCACAGAGAGGTTAAGTAACTTACTCACACAGATATTGAATGGTGAATTCATATGATGTTTGCAGATGCAGAGACTTGGCTCTGAATGAACATGATGTTGCATCTGCCTTATCTTGAGAGTATCCAAAGGCCTTGGTCTTTTCCAGTTCTAATCACAATCCCATTTGATTTTGCCAAAAGACAAAAACAATATCTTAAGTGTTTTTATGTCTTTCTTATTATAACTGTAGGTTCCACAGATGTTGAAGTGCTATGACAGGTCTGTCTTTATGTAAAGCAAGTTCACCATATTTTCATAAGCAGTATGGATTTCCCTCAACTTTTAAATTTCTTTGTTTGTTTGTTTTTTAATGACACTGTTTCTGTCAAGATTTAACCTATGGGAAAATGGTACCAAACAGCATTGTGGTGAGGAGCCTATTTTTGCTGGAGAAAAGCTACCTAACTGAAGCGTTACTGAAAACAGACAGGCTTTCGATCCATGTTTAAAGGCACTTCCCATTTAAAAGAAGGAAATTGGTCATAAATATTGAGCCAAGAAAGTTTATCTGTTTCCTCTATAGCATTTTAATAAATAAAAAGTGAAAAGAAAATCAATGCTTGCCTATTTTCTAATGCCAACTCTGGTTTATTTCATTGTCTAATTAACATTTGACATACTGTGTAGTGTCTCCGAGCACACAGAATTCACCGGTGGCCCAAAGCAATTCCACTGCTGTGATTTTTGTTAGATCTCTTAAACTGAGCTGTGTTAGACAAAGTGACTTGCAAAAACATCAAGGACTATTTTAATGTTCTCTTATTTTTGTTTTCATAGATGGTATTTGTCCATTTATGAATTTACAAAAGTAATAATGTCAGCCAAATGATAACGAATGAGTGTCCAAAGTCCCTGTTTGGGGGATTGGGGTTGTAGTTCGGTGGCAGAGCGCTTGTGTGGCATGTGTGAAGCACTGGGTTCAATCCTCAGCAGCACCACATTAAAATAAATGAAGTAAAAAAAATATTGTGTCCATCTACAACAACAGCAAACCATTTTTTTAAAGTTGCTGTTGTTGGCTTAACACAGCCAGTTCACTCTTTCCTACTCCTTTTTGCATGAAGAGTTGATAGACATTTAGGAAATTATACATTGTCTCCCATTGTGCTTGGTTTTATCTACAATAGTAGCCTTATCGTGATTCCATCTAATAAACTCATTTCTTATTTCCTCAATTTCTCTCCCATCTTAAAGCTCTAAACAATCTATTTACTGAACATGTTTCTAAGTCCTACTTTGTGCAAGTTTGGACAGATGAACAGTTATATTGATCTCAGTTTGATAACAGAGACTGCAAACCATATTCTGAGTGAGGCTAGATTAAGTGCTGTGGAAGCATAGAAGGAGAATTGATTAATGTCCCACCTGAGAAATGAAGCCTCTCTCAAAAAGAAGCAATTTTATATGTACAAGTTTAAGGATAGGTGAGATTTGTTTCTACTTAAAAATGGGTAAGCAGGCAAAAGATGGGGGTGCTTTGGAAACAAGACAGAACGATGTCATCAAGGGTTTTACTCATTTCTCCACCGATATTTATTGAACAGATACTATGTTTTAGAAAGTACTATGGTCATTTGCCATTATAACCCCATTGAGAAGCAAAACAGATTGAAGTTCTATTCTGGTGGAGTCTGAATTCTAGTAAGTTAGAACTGACAATAAATAACAGCAAAATAAGTAAATTGTTCATAGGTTAGAAGCTCACAGATGCTGTTGGGGGAACAACAGAGCAAGAAGAAATGGAAGAGGTGGATGGGGGAGAGAGGGTTACAATTTTCTTAAGTTGAATGAAGATTAAAGATGCAAATAAAAAACCAAGAAATAACAATGAAGCTCAACAATTAGATTAAAGCCCCAAATCAAAATTCTATATGATCAGAGCAGATTGGAAAGATGTTAGAATCAATTCAAAAAGTGGACCTGGGCCATATTATAAAAAGGATTTTGAATAAAAATCGAGTGATTTTAAAACCAGAGATAACTGGGAAACATTAAAGAATTTTGAAGAAAGTTGATAATGTGATTAGATTGCATTTTAGAAAAACAATGAAATATATTGTGATTTTCCATTCCAGACAAGAACAGGTAGTAATTCAGGTAAAACTGATATATATATATATATATATATATATATATATATATATATATATATATATATATATATATCAGTTTTATATATCATATATATGTATATCAGTTTCTTTCATATATATATGAAAGAAAGTGAGAGTTAAGCTTAGTTATAGAAGTAAGGTCAATAAAAACTTAAATCAGTCTTAGAATCATGTCTGTAATTCTTGATCTTGTGGATTCTGGAAAGGATGATTGAGACAAAGGTACTTTGTCTATCATTAGAAGAGGTTTGATATTATTTTCCATTACCAGAAAACAATTGCCTGGAGATTCAGTAGGCAGAATTCCTAAATTTCACCCACCAGCAACAAGGAGTAAAATAGTCCTAAAATGTCCCTGTGTTGCTGTAAGACTGCTTTCACAGTAGAAGTTAGCTTTGTAGACCACCCCAAGCTCTAGGGTCAGATCAGACTGCCTTATTCTGTGCAAGTCACATGAAGTCATGTGGCCTTACTGAAACTGCTTTACTCACCCTTGGCTTCCCCATGTATGGGTTCTCTTTTGAACTGATTGTCATAAGGATCAAGCAGGTATGTGTATAAATGCCATGTGTCAGGCCTGCACACAGTAGGCTATCAACAAATGTAAAAGTTCTTTTTCAAAAAGGAGTGCCAGTCTAATGAAAGACAGATGATAAATATTAGCAAAAATGCCAAAGAAGGAATAGCAGACTATTTAATGATGTCAGTTCTATATAAGTCAAGCCATAAATTAATTGACAAATATTAGGGATAACCCCCTTCTTTTCCTGTCAATCTCTACTAACACTTGTGACATTTTTATTAAGAAAAATATATCAAAACCCCATTGCCTTTGAATATTCTGTTTCTAAGGATATGCCTCTTTTATTTAATTGAAATTTTAGGTCAATAATTCTGAGAGAAAAAAGCAGATCTTCTGTAATTAATATCTCAGCTTGACTCTTTCCAAAATTTACCTGGATCAGTAAATTAGTAATTATAAAAACAACTATTAATTAAAACAACTATTTCTTAAAAGTAGAGAATGTATTGTTCTAGGCATTTGAAACACACACAAATACCCACATGGGGTGCTAAAGTCAGAGTTTACCTAAACTGCCCATCAACATCTTGTCTTCAGCAAGTTTAACCTTTGAAAGGGTGAGTTCTAGCAGCTATTTTCTGTTTCAGACATTCAGGCAACCTTATCAACCCTTTCAAAGAAAGTACTGGAGTTGATAGACCTCCAGCAGGCAATCATTCTGTATAGCTTTGTCCTTTTATGTTTCCTGTTGAAAAGCAGTGCTTGTAAATTGTGTTATTAAATGGTGTATTTTTAATGAGGTTTGACTATTTCATATTCTAAGGGCTGCCTTTGTGGGATCCTTAGAGGCATATTACCACAGTGTTACAAGGCAGAGTAGAAATCTGCTCCTCATTATCTGGGCCATGCAAGAGTGTGTTGCATTAGCGTCCCGGAGCTACAGGCAAAATTCCTTCAAGAGCCAAGCACAGAGTTTGTGGTACAGAAGCAACTTTTCTGTGTCCCTGATAATACGGGGAAACTTGAGGAAGGTCCATTAGCCTTCAACACAGTGTCAGCACCTCAGCAGAATGAGCGATATACCTTCTGTGTCACTTTGAGGAATTGGTGACAGCGTCATGAGCTAAAACTGAGTGCTTTGACCAAATATGATTGACTCATTTATGCAGAGAAAAATCCCAAAAGACTTGATGCAATAATACCACTATGTAAGTTCTCCACACCGAAATTTCTAGATGCCCCATCAATATACATGCTGACAATATATGCAATTCAGTTTCACAATCATTTAGCATTTCTTGGTACATCACTGTGATGCTATTTTTACCCTCCTCCCTGCCCAACAAGGGTGGAGCAAGCCAGAAGCATGAGTAATTCAACATCCTTTCAGCTTGTCTAACCACCTTAGGACCACACTATGTCTATGATAACCAGACAGACAATGTAAAGACAGAAGCTTAAATAAAACCACTGCTTTCTTTCTACGGACTGCTTGCCTATTAAGAAAATGAAGAACCACTTAGAACTGCATATTCCTTTGAATTACATACTCTTTTGTACAACCCAGTGATTATTTTATTCATACAATCATTCATATAGTGCTTTTTTTTTCAGTGCCTTTGTCTTACTGTGATAAAATGTAAAACTGCATGCCATAATTGCCTGGAGTCACCCACAATGGGTGGTTGCAGTTTGCTACTTTGGCAACTCCTGAAGAATGAAAAGCACAAATCAAGCTGCCAAATATAAGTGAGCAAGAGAAGGTTAACAGAACAAAACAGCAATTAGCTGCAAATGAGTACAAATAAACCTTCTTTTTCATGGAGGCCCTGGAGTATACCCTAAGTTGGCTTGCAAAAGCCAGCAACGGGAAACCAGGTCATAAGTCCCTACTGTGGCCAGGAACGTGCAGCCTTTGTTTGGAAGCACATTGGTGAAGAAGAGTTCTGTAAATATCAAAAATCACATGTCCACCGGTTGTGGTGGCACATGCCTGTAATCCCCTCAGCTCAGGCAACTGAGGCAAGAGGATAGCAAATTCAAAGCCAGCCTAAGCAATTTAGTGAGCCCCTATGCCACTTAGGAAGACCCTATCTCAAAAAAAAAAAAAAAAGAAAAAGAAAAAGGCTGGGAATGTGGCTCTGTAGTTAAGCACCCCTGGGTCAATCTCTGGTGCCAAAAAAATAAAAAATAAAAATAAAAACATAAATAAATTCACACATACAGACATTGCAGCCTCAGGTGTCAACTCTGAGACAGAAGCACATGCAAGCTACCTTTATAGCACTGATAGAAATATAAAATGACCACATGGGTAATTTTAAATTTTCTAGTAGCTGCATTTAAACAAAGAAGTAAAATTAATTTTAGTTACATAACTCTATAGACCAACATATTGAAAATATCATCATTTTAAAATGCATCCATTATTAAAATATTATTAATGAATTATTTTTACTGTGTGCTAAGTCTTTGAAATTTCATATGCATCTTGCACGGACACCACTTCTGAATTTGGACTGGCCATATTTCCCTTGTCCAATAGATACATGTGGCTAGTAGTTAATGTACTGGAGTCCCAGCTCTAGAGCAAACTACTTGTTGAGAAGAAGTTCCTTTCTAGTCCTAAAGCTGTGTCCTATGTTCTCTTGTAGACAATGAATTAATAGATGGCAAAGTTGTTCTAAAAGCTGCAAAATGAAAGAATAATCTTGGAATTACTTTTAATATAATCATACTTAACAAAGGCAGCCTTCTCCACAGTGGCCATTTCAACTACTTTTCTTCCTGTAGAATGTCTTTCTTCTCATTCCCTGATATTTTAACTAATGCTGTAGTTGAAATTTTTTTGACAGTTAATTTTGTTTAGATCTGTGTGCCCTAATTTTGTAGCCCTAGATAACTACCTACACTGGGTCATTGAGGAATTCAAACACAACAAGTATGACTTATTAATTTTATCTAATTTTTATTAAATTTAAACTTGATACTGGATTCAGTTATTGAGACATTTCTAAATAGGTAGGGGGATCTACTTTTCAAATTACAAAATTCATGAAAACCAATTTCTAATCAGGCCCATTCAGCAAACATTTAGCACTCAAATTGAAATTGCTAAATATATGTGTGTGCGTGTGTGTGTGCACGTGCGCACACACATGTGTATACATATAGGTATATAGATAGATATATAGAGATATATACATTGTACACTGGATTTCACACACTTGATGCAAGAAGAATAATATAAAATATAAATAAATGTTTATGCTGAATGCATGTTGTGATAGCAATATTTTGGATTATTTAGTTAAAAAGTCATTAAAACAATTTCACCTGTTTCTTTTACTTTTTTTAATGTGGTGATTGGAATATTTTAAAGCACGTATGTCGTTTGCATTATATTTATGTTAAGACAGTTTTCTGGCTTAGCTCCTTATTGTCACCTGGGTTTTGGGAATGTCTCAAACACTTGGTTTAGAGAGTAATGGCAGAGAGTAGAACGCATTCCTAAAACCTATAAATCATAACTGGTTTACAGGTGTCCCCTTAACATAGTCACAGAGTTTTAATGAAGGACATCATAAATAAACAAGTGTCCTCAGAGCTAGCCCACCTTACAATGTATTGCTCTGTGAAATGCTTTTTCCCTTTTTTGTTTGTTTGGTTTTGGCTTTTTGTTTCTTTTTTTTTTTTTACATTTTAAAGTGAATTCATAATTTTTCCCGATGCCACAATGGGATCTGAAATGTAGCAGAAAGCCTATAATTTGTAGCATTTTTAAATTAATAGTTTTAAAAAGTTATTTTTAAAACATCAGTTATTTTACTTAGATTCTATGGGTAGAGAGAAACAACTTAGACTTATTAGCTTATTGAATTTGATCTTCTAAGTACCTCAATGTTCAATTGAACTGCTCATTCATGATATATTATAATTTCATACATCACAGATAACTAGACTTAATGTTATTTTAGACGTCCAAATGTTTTTAAATCCTGAAAGGGGCATTCATATGCTATGCTAACAGGCTGTCAGCACACTAGAGGCTAATTTAGACTGTCTGGGTTACACTCACCGCCCGCAATGCCCCTGTGAAAGCATCTATTCACTGCACCTTATCTGTCTTTCATCAGAAGGAATTTGTCAGCCACTGCTAGGAGAGATAATGTAAAATAATTTCCCAGAGATACTATTATTATTCCATTGCTAACACAATCTATAAAATTCTCCTTAGAAGCTGATCAATTCATAAGAGCTTTCTAAGCACCTACTATGGGCTAAGGGGTACACAATGTAATCCACTTCCTTGAAACAATGGAAATTTATAGGAATCATGCAAATTAATCTATACACATCAGAACCAAGAAAGGTAAGGGTAAAAACTGTACCATAATAATAATATCCAAAAGTCTGGATCCACTATTCTTAGTGTATTCTGTGAGACCAATAAGGTTTGAAAGAAGAAATGATTACATGTTAGAGGGTAAGTGCAGAATATTGAATATGTAGAATATTTAGAATATCCACATAAAGTGGCAAGAAAGCCTCACATAAAAAACAAGATTCTAGATCTGACCCATCATTGACAGTGGTAGGATTTGGAGATATGTTATTAAGTTTTCTGGGTCTTGATCTCATTATATATAAACTGGGGATTAATCAATCCTGCTCTGCCTGAGCTATGAGTGAAGATGAAATGAGATAGGGTTGTGAAGGGTTTTTCTGAACTTCAAATGACTAGTCAACTTCAGTTATTATGAATTAACCCTCTAATTCCTTTTAAGGCTTATAATGTCCCTCTGCTTTCATTAGCTGCCTCTAGACTTGATATTGCAAATTCCATTTGGGCAGAAATAGAAAGATTTTGGTGTTATAAACTCACTACGCAAAAGAAAAAGTAATGTTATTTTAAAATAACAGCCTCAATATTTAGCTCTGTTGTTTTAATGAGACAAAAAGCTGAATAAAAATTTAAAAAGAGATAAAATACAAAGTTAGGTTTGCTTGGACTTAATCAGAAAACCTCTAATGGCTATAATCTTGAAACACTGCTTTTGAAAATTATTTTGCACTTGGATTTCCTACTTACATTTTATATTAAATGTTCTATATAAATTTAATTTTTTAGGTGTTGGGCATCCAACCCAGAGTCTCTTCCATATTACCCAACCAGGCCTGTTTTGTCTTGCCCCACAGTATGCCAATCACTGAGACAAGTTTTGCAAAAGAGTTCATTTGCAAGGCAACTAAGGATATAGGGAGGTATCCCAAGTCCCAAGACTGCCTCCCTGTGGACAGGATCTGGAGGTATTTAAGGATAGAGAAGCTGAATGACTTAAGTTAGGGGAAAGGTGATTGGAGGTGAATTTATTAGTTGTAGCTGCAGGCATCGTCGAACCTAATGGCAGTTCATGGGACACGTGGAAATAATAATGTGGTCTAAGGATAGAGATTTCAACCTCCTGATATCAAAAAGGTCATTTATAGGACCCCTGTACAGGCCCAAATCTTGAGTTGGTGGTCTCATCAAAAACAACCTTGAAGGGCCAGGGTTGTGGCTCAGTGGTAGAGCACTTGCCTAGCATACATGACATAATGGGTTCGATCGCTGGCATCACATAAAAATTTTTTAAATGAAATAAAATAAAGATATTGTGGGAAAACACACACACACACACAGCCTTGAGCCAGGCACAGTAGCACATGCCTGTAATCCTAGCAACTCCAGAGGCTGAGGCAAGAGTATCAGAGGTTTGAAGCCAGCCTCAGCAACTTAGCAATACCCTGTCTCCAAACTAAATATAAAAAGGGCTGGGGATGTAAGCCAGTGATATAGCACCCCTGGGTTCAATACCTAGTCCCACAAAACTAAATTTTTTTAATTAAAAAAAGAAAAACAGCCTTGAAGTCTCTGAAAAATAATGTAGGCAAAAGTGTAGGCAGGTCTTAGAGACTTGAAGTTGTCTTCTTTTGACGACTCTCAGGTCTGGAGAGACTTCTGAGCTGCAAGAAATATGCATTTAGGATTGTAAACCTCTGTGTCGATAAATGCCAGCAAATGGATTGTATTGAGATGAGTAAGGTCTGGATTTGTATGCACATGCTAAGCACCAACTCTATCACTGGGTAACACCGTGTTACAACATGAACCTTATGACTAGATTTAATATTTTATTCTAATAAGAGGTTTTGGAGTATGAAGCAATATCTCAAGTCTTAAGAGGAGTTCAAGAAAGCAATGGGGACTTTAATTTTGTTGGATATATGAGGTAGAGTTCCTAGAGAAGTTTAGGGTAAAGGTTATTGTGACTCATCTCAGAATAAATTCTGTATGAGACATAATTTTTAAGTTAGTGATTTCAACATCAGAGATATTTTATTAATAGAAAATAATGCTTATCCTGACTTTATTTCCTAAAATGTCATAAACTTGTACCTTTCTCTCTTGAAAGGTAATTCTAGGATGTTTGTGACAAGATCCAATAGTGAATTGGCAGTACCTTAGCTCCAGGATATCCCAAAAAAAAACAAATTTAATTCCACTTCAAATCGAAGAAAAAACAGTGCATCTTATCTTATAATTTGGATTTTAAAAAAATAAAAACTTGATTCTCAGGAAATTCTTTAGAACAGAAAAATCCTTGGGGAAAAGTCACTTGGTACAGGGCAGCTAACCCCTAGATAATAAGAAAAATATTGCCTCATAGATGAATGCCTGTGTTCAGATCTCTGAAAATGGTCAGTCATTCAGATAGCCCAGGTCTTGTTACTGTGCTTACCTTTTATGTTGTTTATGCTCAATAATTTTTCAAACGTCTTGATATTCAGGGCATGTCTAGTTTTAACTCTATGTATATTAGAAATTGATCTGCATTGGAAAAGATGAATAAAAATCAATTGACAGCACACAATTTAGGTGTTGAAAACAACACATTTGAAAAGGTATAAGCTAATAGAAGTAGCATTATGAAATAAAATCTTCACCAAGATTGTTTATAAGAGCAAAAAGGGGTCTATAATTCTTTAGAAAAGTTGGAATAATGTATCACTTAAAATGTTTTATTTCACTTTTGTTTTGTCTATGCCATACTGAGCTTGATAAAGAATTTGAGAATCCTTAGAAAATTACACACACACACACACACACACACACACACACACACAGAATAAGAAAAATCATTGAGGAAACTGGCAGGGCAGGATCCTCACTGAGGCCCTGAAGAGAATAAATTGATGATATGATGACTAGTGTATGCATAGTGTACTCTATGCTGGTGAAACTAGTTATTATTGTCATGGGTGATCTTGAACATGTAGCCAAGGGGCAAATCTTACTATTCGGGGAAATATGAACGTGAAAGTGTGTCAGTTTGGCCGTCACAGCACCATGTTAAAGAACTTGCCCAGTGTGATGCAAATACTATATTACAATTGCTTCCCCAGAAGAGTGAAATTCAACATGGAACTATAATAAGCCAATCCACCCAAGCCCAGGGCTGAAGCTGCTTTGTCTTTTGAAGGAGAAAGAGGTGACCTGGTCTGAATTTGCCTCCACAGGGAGGCCTGAAGCAAGTTTCCCTAACTGTCACAGGGAGCTGTAGCTTTTACTCCACCAGAGAAGAGGAGCAGTAGTCTAGCACTTTTTGTAACTAACAATGATACTGTGGCACTATTTCAGAAGAAACATTACATCCAAGAATTTTTGTTCCCTCTCTATTTTGTGATGGAACAAAAGAGAAGCAAATCCTCTTTTATATAGTACATATTAATCGCAATCAAAACACACAGCTATTGGTTTAATTTGGACATTAATTTACTTATAATTTCAGTTTGCCACTTAAAAAGAAGTATGATCACTGAGGCAACAATGTTAAAATATGTTGTTATAAATGACCTTTGAGTCCTAAAAACTCCACTTGTTTTGCCAAATCATTAATCTGATTTTCAATGAACATCCCACTGCCCAAAGATATCTATAATCCTCAGATGCAATATTTTGTGCTTGCAGATACTTGATTTAATGGTGCCTAAGCTGGTTGATCACTAACAAATGGTACCATAACCAAGCAACACCAGTATTATTTGTGTCTGTTTTCTGTCATGATAAACCTGTGGTACCTGCTCTCTGCCAGAAACTCCGCCTAAAAACTCAAATACAATGGGCAGTAATCAGTTTATTAAAAAATAAAACAGCCAAGAACCATTATCGTGATTGAAAACACTTACTAGGGCAAGTGTTGGTTTCGCTGACCCTTCCACCAGCTGGCAGAGTTGTAGCTAGACTAGGGTTTTCCTGTGTGACATTTACATAAACTACAGTATTAATAATGCCCTCTTGAGTTGTGTTACCCGATATCTCTGCATTTTGTAGAGTCCACAGTTTTGACCCTTTGCAGCGTATCCTATTACTGTTTAATACATGTCTGTGGCCCTACTTGCCTATAACCTCTGTTGTAACTTGACTTATTTTGTTGATTTTGATGTTCTCGCGTCCTTGAGGGCCTATGACAGAGGAAAAGTATTTTTTAAATGTCCTCATTGACTTAAATAAAAATGCAAATGTATTTTGAAAGTCAAAGATTTTAGGTTTTATGTTTCAAAAATATTATTCATATTGGTAGGTCAACTTAATTGTAGTAGTTAGGAATCTTCTGGCTACAAGAAGCCTAAATCAAATAGATTTAAGTCAAAAGAAAAGAATGCATTATTGGTTCAGATAACAGAAAGTTCTAGAGTTAGATCCATCTGGCTTCAGTCACAGTTGGATCCATTGCCCTTAATGATGATCTGAACAACAAACTCGTTACTCTGTACTGCCTCCTTATGTTGCTTCTTGCAACTGCTCTTCCCATCCCATGTCAAGATGGCCTCCAGCATACCCGCTAGCAAGAGTGCCTCCAGCAGTCATCTCCTTTCCATGACAACAACATGCCAGAGTTCATTCTAATTACACTACCATGTGCTCATCCTGAACCAATAATTGTGGTCTTAGGATGGGAACGCTGCCATGGGTGGAGAGGAAGTGAGTGAGAACCTGAACCTCCTGGCCTGAGAGTGTGGGGCATGTTTCTGTTACAAAATCAGAAACAGATGATGGGAAAAGAAAAACAACCCGTGTCCATTCCATTATGCCCCATTTAACAGGTGTTAACACTGATAGGCTTCTCAGAGAAGATGCATGTCATGATGATGTGGGTCTCCCACACTGAACCCAGTGTGTTTTTCTTTCTACTCCCTCTCATTCATTCCTGGGTGGTATCAGTTTATAGGTAATTAGCAATATAGGGTTGTGTTAGTTGGTTTGTTTCAGGCCAACTAACATAGTTCTCTGAGAACACTGAAGGACCAGAGCACCACCAGATAAACTGAAATGAAAATCATGAGAGGATTTTTTTTTTTTTAGTCTTTGGTTTCATCAGGATTCAGCTTGATTACCCAATTTATAAAAAATGGGAATTGATTTCCTGACAGTTCCTACACGTAGAAGCTATTCCTGAAGGTTTGGCAGCGATTTCAACAGCAACAACCAAATCCAAAGACTGCTTTGTTTCTCTGCTCTCCTAACTATTTTATATGTGTGTGGGGGGGGGAAGTGATATATATATATATATATATATATATATATATATATATATATATATATATACACACACACACATATATATATAATCTTTGTTTTATTATTTTTTTTAATGTGGTGCTGAGGATTGAACCCAGTGCCTCACATATGTGAGGCAAGCGCTCAACCACTGAGCTGCAACCCCAGCCCCTCTCCTAACGATTGAGAGGATTTTATTTGCTTTGCTTTGTGGTTCTGGTTTTGGTGAGAGTGAAGTGGCACTTTGGCTTCTTGGACTGGATCTACTTTAGAGAGTCACAGACATTCAATCTGCCAGCAGCCCACGCTGCACAGGAGACATTTTGATAAATGCTGTATAATTCCATGTCCACATCTGTACAGAGAGGAAAAAAAAAAAACATGTCTTTAATGACCATGTTTTACTTAGTTTTGTTTTCTCTGTAATTCATTTTTTTTGTGTGGCAGTCCATCCTGAAGGTTCAAAAGGATAATGATTTCATGAGAACTTGAGTTGAACCCAAGCAGAGGAAGAGGGAGTTAGGAGACCTGCCCTGGAATCAACCTGTTTATTGAAGTAGATTTGAAGGAAAACAGAGCATGAAAACAACAAATCAGCCTGACTTATCTAAGAGGAGTGGATAAAATAGTCCCTGCAGGAGGAAACATGTAACCAAATCCAGTAGTTTATCACATCTTCATGAAACCTTGAAATAGCTCTATGAATTTATATTGTTTCCGAAAGACATGTGAGCCATGCTGTCTCATCCTGCCCCACTGTGAACCTTGAAATCAATCCATTGCTCCCAAACTTTGGGAAAATGATATGCTGCTAATGTCAATGAACTAGCTTCACTCAGAATGTGTTTTCACTCCTCGAGTTTATTGAAGTGGAAGACAGAAAGGATATGCCTCTCTGGAAATAACCACATATGCTCAAAGACCTGTATTTTCTAAACACGAGTGCATTTCTGATAGAATGGCTTCTTAATATGAGGGCACTGTGTTATTCTTCCTTTCCACAAATCGTTTGCCTCTTTGTATTTGCAGAAATGATCAATTCCTATTTCCTTCTTGGAGCTTGGATAAAACAGATAAAAGGCAATGGATGGTGGTCTGAGAAACCTACCTCCTCTAACACAAAAAGCCATAGTTGCGACCTCTGACCCCATCTTGCCACACAAATCACCCTACTCTGCCTCAGTTTATATTGGTTTATAACCATTGCTTTATATTAAAGATCTTCTGGGGGAAAAAAAACACATAATAGTTGAATAAACTGCAAGTTAAAACTTCTAGCCTATGAGTAACAGTGAAAGATGATCACATATTACAGATGAATTGTACTGCTTACTTTGAATTTTTTTCCCCTTCTACTCTTTTTGCAAACTGTCTCCGGGTGCTATTGTTTATTTGACAATAATTTTAAGAATGCTCATACCCTACTCAGTGGAGCAGTAAACAATTTCCAGATTGGTTTTTCTGTGCCACTTGTGTTTTATTGTTCCTGTCCTTAATGTGGACAATGATTTGCTAAGTCTTTTTCTTTTAACTTTCAAAATTGCTTTAATAAGCAATCGAAAGCAATTTTTATAAATATGTTGGTTGAATTAGAAAGTAATGCAAACAAAAGAGCCATAAGAATGTATTGTGGGGATCTGTGAGGAGACCAGTAAATATAGTATGTAGAGGCTCAAGGTGTGGCTCAGCGGTCAAGGACATGCATAATTGGCAGAGGGCCTGAAGTGCAATTTCCTCAACAAAAAATAAATACACACACTATGTATAAACTTATATGTTGAAAAGCTAGTATTTGTATATTTCTCATTTTGACAAGCTAGCAAATTAGATGTCAATATCTCCATAAAAATCTCCGCACAGTGATTATTCCTCACGTGTTTCTCTAAGTCTATGTTTTGAACAGTAGTCAAAGTAATTTTCTGTTTTATTAGCTATGTAAACTTCAGCAAGTTAATTGACTTTTATTTTCAGTGCCAGTTTTTTCATCTTTAGACTAGAGGTAATGATATACCTGTCGGGCTGTTATGAGAATTAAATGGGGGAATATATCTAAAGTCCTTTGTGGGGTACCTGGCATTTTGTGTTATTCTTTTTGTTTTGATATTGTTGCCTAACATAGCACTATAAAGAATTGTCTTCTTAGATAGAAGTTCAGGCTGTAGTAGACAGTGTCCTATAAAGGAGTCAGGTTCACAAAGTCGGGAGAATCTAGATTCCTTTTCTAGCTCTTCCATTAAACATATGGATAGTCTTGGGAAACACATGCACACTTTCAAAACCTGAGTTTTCATCAATGAAAAACAAAGAGCTTTAGAAAGTCACATGCTACAGCACAGCTGAAAAATAAGGAGATAGTATTGTTAAATAAATACAGAAAAAAATTTGCCATAAAGAAAACTACTCCCAGCAGCTTGGGAGGCTGAGGCAGGAGGATGGCAAGTTCAAAGCCTGCCTCAGCAACTTAGCAAGAAACTAAGCAACTCAATGAGACTCTGTCTCCAAATAAAATACAAAAATGGGCTGCAGATGTGGCAAAAGGGTTGAGTGCCCCTGATTCAATCCCTGGTACCAAAAAAGAAAAGAAAAGAAAATTACTCTCACATCTTGAAACAGTGTATGTAGCACTGACTAAACTGAGAGAGCATTTTTCTGGCTTTAGCAAGGCGTACAGGAACCCATCACTAAATCTCATCCCATGTTTTGCCTCAGAGCTGAACTTCCTAGACCAACCAAAGAAGTTTCAAACATTATTTTCCTTTTATTTGTAAAATGTAAAAGTACATATAAAGCAATTGTCAACTTACTCATTTTATCTCAACTGACAAATACTTCGGCAGTAGTACCATCTTCTAGAATTAATTCCATATTTCCTTCAATCTACACTTCTGCCTTCTCATAAATAGATAACAACATTAAAAATGTTGCTTAGGGCAGGAGATGTGGCTCAAGCCGTAGCGGGATCGCCTGGCATGCGCGGGGCGCTGGGTTCAATCCTCAACACCACATAAAAATAAAATAAAGATGTTGTGTCCACCGAAAACTAAAAAATAAATATTAAAAAAATTCTCTCTCTCTCTCTCTCTCTCTTAAAAAAAGTGTTGCTTAATGTTGAGGTCCATTATGATTCCTCACACACACTTATTGGAGGAAAATTCTACTGTACTGGTTAGTCCTTTTTTTTTTTTGATGTAGAATTTAATTAGAACCCAAATAAAAGTACCTTCAAATAAAAATATTAAAGGTTTTAACTGCCTTTGAGTAAGACCAGAGTCCTTGGAACCTTTTGTTTACCTAAAAACTACTAGAAATAACAATTTCATGGCTGCCAAAGCATTTGTCATATTTCACAATCTATTACTTATCTGAAGCATCAAAGGTAGATTTAAGTCTTGAAAGATTTTTTATGTCATAAAAATAGCTCACCTCTTTTCAACTTCATGTAAAGATGGCAAGCTGGGATGAAGTGACAAAGATTGCCTAGAGGGGAACTTTGAATGAATAACTTTGAAGGAAACTATTTTCAGCAAAGACTTGTCCAGATTTAATTAGTTATGGGGGTTAAGGGGAAGGAGAAAAGGCCAGGAGCCTGAAGGGGTTTCAGGAATAAAGTGTCAAGGAGAAGTGAGGCCTCACATGGAGAAGGAAGTGTTGCTGCTTGAAGCTTTAATAATTTTGTGACCTGGTGTCAAGCCTTGTGGCAGGGGAGGTGAAAATGTGAAACATTAACTAGCCCTGCCCTTTGCTGGAGGTGATTCATACCCTTAGCATCTTCTTCAGTGTATTGGGTATGCTAACCTTCACAACAATAC